>NC_048419.1:1927893-1937333 GCF_013103735.1 Etheostoma cragini | reverse complement strand
GGGGATCCCGAGGCGTTCCCAGGCCAGGTTGGAGATATAATCTCGCCACCTAGTCCTGGGTCTTCCCCGAGGCCTCCTATATTTTAAAGCGAATATCAGATTAGAAATAAAGTTTTAGCAATACACTAGCTATAGTTGTGGGTCAAAATTAGAATTGCTCCTCAAGCACCACAGCTGCATGACATTTAGAAGGAAGCACAGCTTTACAGTATGTGTATAAGAAGACTCAAGGCATTTTATGGCTGTTTCAAAATAAACACGCCAAGCATAAGAGCCATTGAACTACTTCCTGCTAGAGGGAAGGAGAGTGAACAACATCTCTTATCCCTTCATTTTATCAAACCAGTGGCACTGACCAACACAGAGCATACTCTCCAAACATCTAGTAGGAGCTATGCAGCTGGCTTCAACCACAACTGTCATGCCTCTGTAAGGACTATGGTTAAAATGCTGGACAATAATGGCTTCATTTCTCCAACTCCAACAATTTGTGGTCACACAGACTGTCAAAGGTGTGCATTTACTTTCCAGAAGGAGATGCACTCATCTAGGCAAAGAGTAGCTGTCGGAAAAGGAAGGAGGCAGGACTGCACTTAACCAAGAAGAGTGTGTGCTGGTAAAGAGCTCTGAAGATCCCAGATGACTGGCTGAGTGATTGATCAGGTTTGGGGTAACCTGATCTTCTGCCTCACAGTGCTGTTAATGGGGATAGCCTCTAGTATGTGCGAGCACTGAAACAAGTTAACCCTGGACATGGCTTTCAGGGAAGACAGTTTTTCCACCTCTACTCTAAACTGGTAGACTGGTAGTTTTATTTGCTGCAGGGTCTGAACTATTGCATGTGTAGCACAACAGTTCTTTGCAGGGAAAGTGATGCTGCAACACACATCTGCAGTAACCAATAGTTGGCAGTCCTACGATGTTATGATGGGTAATAGGGCCAGTGTGGCCACTAACCACTGAAGATAATAACAGTACAGGGGATCCACATCAGTAAAATGTTTCTAACAGAGGACATCCAATTTGGTACATTTTACACCACCATTTTATTAGAGAATGTTTGTGGGTCCTTAAGGACTCACTTATCTGATTAAAAACACACTGCACACACTTTGTATTTTGCCCATAGCAGAGCATGTGTCTCCCTGCTGGCCCATCATATGATACTAAGACCTCTCTATGCTAGGTCATGTGACTAACTCCTGCCTGGCCTGGTAGTCTTACACCTCAGCTGGGATGGTTCACCTCCCTTTAGATCAGTTTACAAGGCTACTGAACCACTCGTTGCCAGGCACACATTTTAATCCTCTGACCTGCTATGATCTGTGCTTAGGCTAAATGAGGAAGTGAGTCAAAATGTAGGATGTTCCCCTTTTTTTTAAATGGGAGGAAACTATGCCACAACCAAACAGTAGAATATATATTGAATAAAGCAATTGTGAAACCATAATTTAATGTTAAAAAATGGCAAACTTTCTCTAAAGTAAAAGCCTGTATAGTTCAATCTACTTTGTTTTCATCTTTTTTGGACCTCTCTATATTCCCCTGCAGAGATATGATCCTCATGAGCCAGCACTATGTCCCACTTTACAATGGCCTAGTTAGGAACCCAAATGTTTTTGAGAGACAGGCAGCGGGTTGTATTTTAAACTTGAAGTAGCAAAGAGTTTAGGCACAAAGTGTGAGTTGGGCATCTTCCTATAAAAGCAACTCGGCTAAAGATGACTGCAACTTGCACGGTCTTACAAAACCAACATGTAGCATGATGACATCATGCCTCAAACAAGGCTAGCAAAAAAAGCTAATGATGGACTTTGCTTTAAAAAACTAAAAACAAATTACAAAACTAAATATAATTTGTAGTCACCACAGTCATAAGTAATGGGTTGTCATCTGCCTTAATTATATTGCTTCCAAAAACTGGAAGATGAATGTAAAGGCTGAAGGCTGAATATGGGACAGAGTGGTGGAGGAGTTTCTCAAGTTATTTCTGACTGTTGCTGTTGGACTGGACTGCTGAGAGCAGATAAGTGGAGCACTGGGAGTCAAGACCAACTGATCAATCACTTTGGTCTCGGATGAAACAATCTCTCAAACGTCTTCTCATCTAATACAAACCTGACGGAGAAGACAATTGGTTTTCACTACACCAGGAGGATTCAAGATTTAAGATTTAATAGCTCAATGGGAAAACTACCTTTTTATACACAGCTGCAACTGAATGGAATAAACTTCCAGTTTCTCTGAAACTCATTGAAACAGAGAAAAATGGTAAGCAGGCCATAAAGATCTAGATAGCAAAGAGTCTGTCAGTGTTGTCCTTTCATGGTATTTCTGTGAGTGAATAGATATAGAACTGCTGTTTGACAAAGACTAGTCCCCGCTGAAGCCCTTTGAGTGTCTATGATAAAGGGCTATATAAATGTAATATATCATTAATCACACCACTAATATAGACTAGTAACAGAGGAAACACGGTCCTGCATGCAAATATTCCTTGCACCAACTAGGCTGAGTCAGCTTGTCACAACCACAAATCGCTTCAGATTACATAGGGAAATCCCAGCTAACCAGTCCTGACCATTCCCTGACATTAAATGAGGGTTGCCCTGGTACAGTGCAGGACAGGCCATGTGAACTACACATAAATTATGCAAGCTATGTGTAAAATATGGACCAGATGGGCGTGAAATGCTTCCTCCCATCAAAAGGATATGTACAAGTAACATCATTTCACTGCCATATATACAGACATACTGTAGAAAATCAGTGATCAGAGGGGGAAACTGCAGACGTCTTGTGGTGGCTCTTCATTATGCTATGCAAAGTGCATTTTAGGTGTGACTGACTGTACTGCTACAATCAATAACTTATTCTATCTACAGAGAATACCATTAAAAATACTAAAACAGCACACTTTATGCTCCTGAGTGTATTTCAAAAAAACTCCTCCTGCACAGAGTACTTCACAGGTTGCAAGGTTTAGTCCAGGCCCCATTTCCTTTTCAGAATTTCACTTTCAGTGGTTGACAAAAATGTGAGAAGCCTGGCAGAAATATCGGCAGCAGATGTTCTCAGTCACTTTGTCTATGACGTATTATATAAAATGACTTCAGTTTTTTCAAACTTACAACTCATTTCAATCACATCATCAATCTCAAACAAGCTCAATTGTTCCAATAAAGCTGTAAAGAAATGACTAAAGAAAAAACTACCGAACAAAGGTGATGACAGATTAGTGTCAGATATACTGCCCAAGGAAAAAACAAACAGTGGTGCAGTTCACTCACGTGTTTCGTTTTGTGCGCTGTCCTAGAGCCTGCCCTCTGCCAAAGTGCCCTGAAGCACAACAGACCAGAACATTTGTCTTTGCTGAGCTCCACGAAGAGATGGAAGGCAAAGAAATGAAAGGTCAGGAGCAACGGCTGTCTGCCTCAATACAGCAGTCAGGATGAGGAAGTGCTGCAGGCTGCCAACCGCTGTGCTGTATGGGCCGTTTCACTCTCTCTCATACAGAGAGGAAGAGAGGGACAGAGTCTCAGCAATAGGCATGTTTTTCTCCTCTCACAGTTTTTCCAAACTATTTCTTACTCGTGAATAAAACAGCAAGGAAGGGAGAATGGACCAGGACTGGAGGAACAGATCTCCAACATATGGCTTTAAGTCTACTGGGCCATGCACTGACTAAGGGTAACATTTTTATTAGATCACACAGCCCAATCCGCTGTTGTTAGACATGCCCGTGTCTGCACTTTGTTCTCAGGACAGTAGTTTGCAATTTTATTTAACCTAGGCCCATGTGTGTCTGTGGTTTGTGGGCGGAACACAACTGTTCCATTGTATTCTTAAATTAAAAACCACAGCCATGTCAAGCAAGTACTTGTGCCGCTTGAGTGAAAATGTTTGTGCACTATGTCCGATAATGTCTGTCTAGTTAAATTAAACTGAAAAGATGGATTTATGACATTGTTCTGAGCTCTTTATTTCCAAAGTGATCCGCAGGCTGGTTGGGCATAAACAACAGCCACCAACGCTGACAAAGCGCGCTTTGTCTGAGAAACACGTCCTAATGTGAGGGTGGATCATTTGTGGAGGGGTCTGCATTTTATGCTCTACCATACTGGTCGAATTTGGATCCCACAACGTACGGCATTCCACGGCCATGGCATGTGGGTAGAAAGTGTACTGCACTCTGGTCCGAGATGAAACCGGCTTCAGTTTGTGGCAAGTGGTAAACTGAGGAACTTGGCCTGACCACACCCATACACCACCACAAAAACAGCTTTTTAAATGGATGCTGCAAAGCGTTGAGAAATAGTTGAATGCTTTTCCAGGCACCGCATGCTGTCCCACCCTGCTGCAGATGGGCTGACAGGGTCAGGGTGTGATGAGATGTACGTTCATGCCTTTTGACTACACTGATTCTGTAATGTTGCCACTGGAGGACATTACTGTGTGTTGCAAACTTGCTAAACGCTGTCAAAACAGTGCCCCACTCCTGTGGTTGTTCAATGCCAATGGTTCCAGTTTGTATAGCAACTGCCATGACCACAGAAAACACGTGTTCTAATGTTTAGAAGGTTTATGAAGAAATGATTTGTCATAAATCTCCAAACATAGTTCTAGGAAACAGTTTGTTTCCCCCTATACTGACAAAGGAAAGCATTGTGATGAGATAGGCCTATAGTAAACAAATGTGACTATGTTTTGTGTTTCAGTCTACCTGTGGTGCTGGACAAACATACCTTAGAGCATATTTTTATATCAAGTGTTGTGAGCCTGCTCAAGAGGTGAAATTGTCAGCGTAAGTTGAGGAATTATATCCTAGATGACTTTGCTAGATGACTTTTCCACCACCATGAGGTTGGCGCTAGATGAAAAGTCAGGGGATCAGTTGACCAGAAAAACTTCTTGGAGTCACTATTGCAGCCAAAAGTAAATCCCATTTCCATTGGTAAGTGGCCATACAGTGCAAGGTGTCCCAATAAAGAACATAGACTGGGAGGAAAAGCGACGAACCACTAGAGACCAGTAACGACCAGCATCCTGACCATTTCTCAGCCATCGAAACAGCCAACTTAGGTATGAGGATGTTTCTAAGAATTTCCAACTGGAATAAGCATCCATAGTGCCAACATCCTTTGCGTAAATTAAAACTGCACACTTGCTGAAAAGGTGAATAAGGAAACAGCAGACCCCTGGAGTACAGTATGAAAAAGGCAAAACATTAATAATGATGGAACATAAAGCCATGTTGCTGGATGCTAACTAGATGAGGTGGCAGCCGGCACACTGAAGCTCCTAAGCACCGCCTGCTTCTTATTTTCCTCCTTTTTCCTTAACAGGAAAAAGCACTGAGTCAGTCTTTCCACATAGACACAACACAGATTGGAAAGGATGTGAAAACACATTTAAAATGATGCAACGATAGTGAGTGTGTGGGTTAAAATACTGCTTTTTCCATGATCATTGAAAGTAGAGCCCACTCTTTTTATACAGTCCCCACCAAATTAAGATTCAATTGTAAACTGTTGGATTACAAATTGAACATCAAGCTACGTTTTTGTTACCTTTCATGTAATACTAACTGTGGAACATTAAGTCAGCTGCAAACATTGTTGAAGATATAGCAGTTTATTGATGTTTTGGGCTCCAGTCTGTACTATTTGTTCAAAAGTGGAAGTAAACAGACTCAAATTGATTTCACTTCTCCGTCTCGTTTGTCCTGCACTTCCACATGAATGGGTCCCATAAATAAGCATACACTTAAATATGACCACAACTAAAGAACTCTGGTTGTGAATCCCGAGTTTGTGAAAATCAAAATAAGAAAAGATTCAATAAAAGTGTTTTTGTTTACAGTCACAGTAGGCACTTTCATTTGAAAAATAGATGTCTAAGAGGATAAAGTGATAACTTTGGTGAGAGATTTTAACAATAACCTGTTATTTTACATCATATACAAAATGAAGATGGAGTGGCAAAGGTACAAGTCAAACAACTGTATTTAGTGAGCAGAATGTATTGTAATCTAGGATACATTTACATAATGAACTACATCTGGCTACCAACCATAGTGTGTTGAAATACTGCCAATAAACAGCCACAAGGAGATATTATCTTTGCTTCTGATTCTGTTATTTTTTATTTGTTGCTACTGCTGCTACTGATATCACCTTCCCATAAAAGCAGCTGCACATCTGATTAACATCTGCACAAGAAATAAAGTGAGTCCAGACCGGATTACTGTTGCTACATAAACATATAGTGAACTGTATAATCAACACTTTACTTAATATCTGTCTTATTTGACTCAATATGTGTATTGCTTGCATGCATTAAATGTATTAATTGTATCTGATTACGTCGACAGCTCTGAAGCATCTGTACAGCACCTGGGTCTAAGAAAGCACTGTGTGCAAAGTCATTATCTCAGCTACAATGAAACAGGAAGTGTGTGGGATTAGTCTGCATCCCATGCTGTGAGACGGTCTCTGTTCTCCCTATGGTTTTCCCCTTTAGTCTGAAGGGATCTGAAACTAGTACGCAACAGGACACAAACCTCCTTCCCAAAAGTGGATTCGGCAAAGTTGCAGCCTAATTGGGCACACAAAACAATGCAGCAAATGTGTGACTTTTTCTGCCGTCAGTAGCGATTTGTGAGAGCTGAATGTGACCAAAGCCAAGAAGTCAAACACACTAGAATGCCTAGAGTTGTACATTAACATTAAGATGAACAGAATTGCACTCGTGGGATGGGAGAACCCTGAACCTCCAGCTAGGAAGCAAAATTCCATTAGTGCTTTGTATGCTTGTATGTATTGTGTTTCAGACTATTGACTATTGTGCCAGCTGCCTTTGTGTGGAGACTTTGATGTAATTTATTACTAGAATGAGTAAAGCAAGAACCATATCGAGCCTTCTAGTATGACACTATATTTTCTTAACCAAAACACAGAAAACCTACGTTGCAGATTTTGAGCATGAAATGGCCCAAAGAGGAGAGCTGCTGCTTAAATCAGCATCTTCAAGTTCAAGAAGAGATGAGAAGAACACTGAGTTAGTGAGGAAAGTGCTGAGTTGAGTATTTCCTTTGATCTGGGCACAGACATTGGCTGGCTTTTGGGCCTGTACAGCAGGGGTTCTGAAACTTTCAAAATATTAAGGGCTTACTATGAGATCCTGGCTTATCAAATGTGACAGTTCATAGCCGAAAAGAGATTAAGATACAACTAAGATATAATATTCACACTTCAAAACTTGGTCATGATATTTTGATTGGTATTTAGTATTTAGAAGTTATGCAATTTCATTCACATTGTGTTAATACATTTAACTTTTAAAACAAACTTCTAATACAAATACAAATGAACAGCTAAAGTCTAAAGTTTCTAAAACATATGTATTTTTCTGTTCCATAATAATAAAATGACTGACAATTATGTGCATAAAAAGTATGGCTATTAGCCATTAATTTGAATTAATTAAAATTAATTAAAATTAAAATTAGCCAAACTCCAACAAAGTAAATGTAAAATGATATTGTGTAATAAGTCTTCTAGGGCTGCAATTGATTATTTCAATTATTGTTTCAGACATCCTTAGGTGATTTCTTTAAATTTCTTTCTTTGTCTCATGTTTGGCAAAAAAAGTGAAAAACTTTTAGATTTAGTTTTTGAACTTTTGCTGTTGATATTGCTGAATCCTGTGGAATTCATCAACTCAATAGACATAAACAAAATGAATGCCTTCATAAAAACTGGATAAGCATGAACATTCTGATCTATTTGGCTAGGAGTAGATATGGTAGGAGCTGATATGGATACAGCCCTTATGCATATTTCATCTGCTTCATCCTCTGTTTCAGCTTTCTCAGAGCCGGGCTCCCTCGAGAGCCAAACTTCCTGCTCTGATGGTGTCAAAGTTCTTGTCTGATAAACAGTTAGAGCCACATTGCAAAAAACTTGAGCTGCTTTCCTGTCTGCCTGGCTGGCTACATGTACAGCAAGTGGGCGGATTCCATAGAAACACTAGCATAGAATCCATGAGAACTGCTAGGGAATAAAAAGACAATCATTTAACAGAGTTCAATGATTTTCCACAATGGAACGTCATAGTGTTGTGCTACTGAGTAGAATCACTGTCCATACTAAAAGAAGCAGCAATCTTTTGAGTTTTGAGACAAGTGGCATGAGAGCTCTTTGATGTGCACTGTGGGTGTGTCCAATGTCACCTGTATGACGACAGACCACAAAGAGATAAAATAAGTCAAGCCTTCAGCTACCACGCAAACAGAAAGACACTCCCAACGCATGTCTACACGTCACACATGTAAACTTGCTTGTCCTGTTCACCTGGATGGGATACCTCAATAATATCAAATCATCAGTCTCATCAGTGCGACTTGCTTATCACCATTCTGCAAGACACCCTTCTTGCTCTCAGGGAAAAGCGGAGGCAAAAGAAGCCTGACATTCATATTAAGAAAAGCCTTATTTCTGCTTTACCTCAGACGTGGCCCAGATGACCCATTTACTGAAACACTAGCATTCCATGGAGCCAGTGAGCTGGACTGTGATGCTTGTCAAGTATGCAGTCTGTTTCCTGGACGTTCTTGAACTAAAAAAAGAGCAAGAGGAAAAAGATGCTTGGCGAGGCCTTCCTTCACAGCTAATCTAGGCAAACCACCTCTTATACAGCAAACATTTCTGTGCCAGTGTGGTGTGTTTTCGTACTGGCCTTTTGATAGATGATGCTTTAAAAGAAAAGACAAACTAAGTGGAGACAGCTTGGCAATGCTGTGGAGCCTGAGAGCCATCTGTGCCTTTGCAAGGAAAAAGCATTGAGTTAAAATATCACACTCTAACAGCATACTGAGAGGCCTCCCATTCTATCAGAAATAGGGACGCTTTTATTTATTCAACTGACTGAATGCCAAGGCAGTGCTTATTCCTGCTCCAATCGGTCCATCTCCTCTTATCTCTTCAATTAAAGCCTCCTCCACTGCAGTAAAGGACGTGCCACTCCAACTGTATGTGGACCAGACCTCGCCTCTTGAGGACAGATAACAACTCTTTCTTCTTGAATCACAGAGTGCTTTTCCCTGAATGTGTGAGTAAGAGACTGGGTAAGACAAAATGACCATATTATTATTTTCCCAAGATCCAAATGCTGAATGGGGTGAAGCTAATCATGTTACAAACAAAAGGGTCAACATTCAGACCTATAAAGGCTTAATAAAGGGTTAAATAGAGACAAACAAGAGGGTCAACATTCAGACCTATAAAGGCTTAATAAAGGGTTTGATAGAGACAAACAAGAGGGTCAACATTCAGACCTATGAAGGCTTAATAAAGGGTTAAATAGAGACAAACAAGAGGGTCAACATTCAGACCTATAAAGGCTTAATAAAGGGTTAAATAGAGACAAACAAGAGGGTC
>NC_048419.1:1872109-1927793 GCF_013103735.1 Etheostoma cragini | reverse complement strand
ATATACACATATTTACCAGTCACTTTGAATCAATACACAAGATAACGGGCCTAGTTTTAGGGATTGACCGATATGCATTTTCTAGTGCCGATACCAATTTTTTTCCCATCAGCCTTGGCCAATTATTAATGACCGATACGTCATTAATAATAGTAAAAGGCTGACGATTGTCCAGCACCAATATTTGGAGCCGGTACTGCTTTTGCTCCCTCAATTTACATCATAAAAATGTAAACCCTGCCACACTGGATTTGTTTTTGGACACTTCTGCAATCATCTTACGTTCATATCACCCAAATTATGCGTGCAATGGGCATCATATTGATGGGTGCACTGCATATGGTTAACTGTGAAAGGGTAAAAAAAAAGGCTTACATCAGCCTTGATGATGTGTTGCTTATTATAAGACAGACATAATCAGGTCATCACAAAATGTCTGTGTCAACACATTTAAATAATTTAATAAACTAATAAACCTGAAAAGTAGCCACTGAAATGAAGTGCTTGATTTGTAATTTAAGACTGCCGTGGTGCTAGTGCGGGAGAGGCATGGTCTGCACGTGAACTGCAGCGTCTCCAGCAACACAGAGCTACCTGTGGACGCCGGTCTGCAAATAATGCCGGGGAAAAAACTATCGGCGAACGCAGCAAGGCGCGTATTTGCCAATGCCGATACACGTAAAAACGCAAATATCGGCCCGATATATCCACCGGCTGATAAAATTGGCCTATCCCTACCTAGTTTACATATGATTTTTTTTAAAGATACAATAGGTACATTCAAGGAGAAAACTTGCATCTTAAGCAACACATTGCATTTGCCCCTTAATTCCTCATGGCTTTACCTGATAATGTATGCCAGGAAAATAGTTGCTAAGTTAATCACATTATGAACCAGGACACACTCTGTGCACTTCTTGACCTGCACAGGCTTCTAAAACTGCTCTGCTTTGATAAAGCCAGCAGGAAATTCACCATCTATTTTTGAGTTTGTTTAAAGATAAAGAACTTTAACCCCACAATTTTGCAAATAAAGATTGCTTGTCATACCTAATAATGGAATATCACAAAGCCAGTATATAAATGAGGCCATTTCCATTGTGAAGAGACCTGCAGAATATTTTGGAGACAAAATTCAAAACACAGAATTGGAACCTAACATTGATTGACAGCTCATTAGAGGCCAACGCTTAACAGCTGGACCTGATGAACTCAGCCCACAGGTTCAAATTGGAACAGCTCAGCAGCATCCATGTTCCTCATTAAAGGGTTTTAATAAAGATGGTCATCTCACCTGTGGGTCCTTTTGGCCAAACTTTCCTGCTGGTTGTCCCTCGCCTCTGCCTTTGTGTGCTGCCGCTGTCTAACGCCGTTCCCTTTGGGAAACCACAACAAACTTTGAGCTAGAAATCTACATGCTGAAAATGGCATGTCTTGTAGAAAATTTGAATCTTGCAACAAGACAGGCCTGCTTGGTTCTTTTGGGGAATAATTGTAAAGAATATGTTCACGGCGTTTCCTCTCTAAATGGGACATTTTGAGCCTGATTGGGTACAGATTTGCTATGCACACAATGCACAAGGGGATAAGAGCAAATTACGTTTAACCATGTATCTAGCTAATTTAAATAGCTTACGTTATTGTATTGTTACAGGTAACTTCATTTAATATGGCATGTGGCGTCTTTTGTGGGGGTGCAAATGCACCACCAAAACAAGTTCCTTCTGAGGACATTTTGCAGAGCCACCAGCTGAATCTCACTTCCCATAAATTGCCTCTACTGTTCCTCTCCTTTTTCCCGTTGTCGCGTCTTAGTCCGTTCCACCGAAGCATGGGAGAGAGGCCAGAAAATCATGCAAGGAGAGATGAAATGAGGCTCATTTCCTGTTGGTTATATTGGGGCACTGGTGCTTTGGAAAAGTGTACATTTTCCCATTCCTGTGTGTCTTTGGTTTGAGACAACAGGTCATCATTATAGTGGCATCTCCTTGTATAGAGAGTAACTAAAAAGTGAATTCAACAGCATCTGAAGGAAGCAGCAACCATCTGAAGTACATGGGAGAAGACTACATATCTGCAGTATCTGCTTTTAACCCTTCTCACTCGTCTAACAGCTGGACAAGGTCACTGTAATTGCCGTTTTACATTCGACGTATCCAAGGGTACGGGCACCATGTGACGTCACAATGACGCCGATCTTGCTGGCGCACCAGGGTTTTGCCACTCTACTTTTTTCAGGGGCACGCGACAAAGCGGAAACAGGAAGCCTGACTGAGAACTCTCAGAGTGACTGCAGGTCTCTCTTGTAAACTTCCTGGGTTAAGGTGAGTTCTTTCATGGGGAATGAAAGGTTTGATCCAACAAAGTAACTCATCTGATCAAATCGAAGAATTGACGGCCATGCTGCAGCCAGTTCTGCCGTTGTTGACCTTTTTTCTTCTTCATGTAGTCGGTAGAAATGGCAATGACGGTAGCTTTTGCTCATTACCCCACCCCCACCATGACTCACTGATTTGTCAGTTACAGCATGTAGAGAAAAGACTCCAGGGCTAGTGCTACTTTTCTACTGACATTCCGTTTGTGTGTAGTTGAAAAAGTGGATCCAGGACACCAGCACTGGTAGGAGATATTCCTGAGGAGACCTGTAATATCCTTTAGATTCATCATTCATCCATATACATTTACTTCTTCCCATTGAGCAGAAAGGTCAAGGAGAGATCAGCAGGGATCATTTTCTGTCTAACAAAACAAGCTATATACCACCGCTGGCTGTGCAACTGGACATGGGTGATCCAAACACAACCTCTGGCTTTAAATAGCTAGCCAATGATAGGAACTGCATGGATAAGGAGTTGAACAGAGGATGAGAGCAGCTATAGAAAAAACCAAGGAGATCTACTGCATCAGGCTCTGCAAGGACATGCTACGTATGAGTCGAGGCAAGAGAGGTTAATGACAAACACAAAGTCTCGAAATCAATAACAAATTCTAACAGATTGCAAATTTAGCAATTCTATTAGTTATTGTCAGATGGGTTTCCTAGCTTCCAATACTTACACACAACATCATTCATAGGCACAGAAAAGACCGGAGCCTCTTAACACAACACCTATCAGTAAATGGCAAAAACAGATGTATCCGATTTACGTAAAGCTACAGTTTGCCTTCGGACCATTACAACGATACAAGACCAGCCTCGTTCTGTGTTTTTTGTGTCTAGCGCAGCCTGTCCTGAAGCCAAAGACAGACTTCCAACTATTTCCCCTTCTTGGATGGTTAACCATGAGAAAAACAAAGGGTATAATTACCTACAAACAACATTCACATTGACTGCCTCCTAAATGACTGGTGCACTGCTCGTATTTGAACTATCATGTCCGCCGGCATAATCAAAAGGAACAGAAGAAAGTGAAAGCTGTCATTTGTTGCCCATTTGGTTTCTCTCAAAGGACCCATGCATGTGCCACCGCACGGCTGGCCTCTTCTATAAACACAAGGCTACAACATAAGCGCTGCAATTGGGATATTCTACAACTTTTCTTTACCCTTCTGTCATTCTTGTAATGTCCAAGTATGCTGCACAGCAAGTTATGAAAATAGAGAAAGTTTATGATTTAAGCATCACTAGACAGTGAGGTTACATGGAACATGTAGCTTACAAGTAAAGAGTAGAATTACTAATTAATAGAATTACTATTATTGTTATTATTACAATTATTTTGTCTTATGTTGCATTAAGAATCTATTAAACAGCATATTAACAACATTTCACAAAAAACTACATTAAACACAACAAGGCCTTTGAATGCCTCATGTGGCATTGATCTAGAACTGGGCAATATCAATATTAAATCAATATTATGATATGAGACTAAATATCATCTTTGATTTTGGATATTGTAATATGTCAATATGACATAAGTGTTGTCTTTTCCTGGTTTTAAAGCTGCATTACAGTACAGTGATGTCATTTCCTTTGTTACCAGACTGTTCTAGCTCTTATATAATTTTTCCCTTTATCCACTTAGTCATTATATCTACATTACTAAAAAATGATTTATCATTAATCTTATTTTGAAGATATTTTGTTAAAGCACCAATTGTCAACCCTATAATACCGACAACATATTGACATTGAGGTATTAGAACAAGAATATCACAATATCTGATTTTCTGCAGGGTGGAGGCCGGGGTTGTGGCCTTAACCAACTGCCACTTTGCTTGTTTAAATGCGATGATGTCTCTCTCTCTCATGGTGGGGCCAAATTCTCTGGGCGCGCAAAGCAGAGAAAGGGGAGCTAACCTTGCCTCTTATGACCTCATAAGGAGCGAGATTCCAGATCGGCCCATCTGAGCTTTCATTTTCTCAAAGGCAGAGCAAGATACCCAGGGCTCAGTTTAAACCTGTCTCCATTTCTAGCCACTATGGGACCATAGGCAGGCTGGGGGAACTCATAGTTATGTTACAAAAAAAAAAAGTTAAAAACTCATAAAGTGGAATTGTCATGCCATGGGACCTTTAAAGAAAATATGGATGGTCGTTTGCAAGCTGCAGTATCTTCGCTGACCTCTCAGATAGATGGAGATTTTCATAGAGTCGTCAGGTAAAAGACCATACTGACAAAAATCCCTTAGCAACAAAACACTATCATTAGGCTATATT
Organism: Etheostoma cragini; assembly: GCF_013103735.1. Classification (NCBI taxonomy): domain Eukaryota; kingdom Metazoa; phylum Chordata; class Actinopteri; order Perciformes; family Percidae; genus Etheostoma; species Etheostoma cragini. The sequence goes on along the minus strand of NC_048419.1, from coordinate 1,923,130 downwards.
AAGACTTTTACTAAGTTATAATTGTGGCAGAATAAGAGCTGATCCAATAAAGCAGATGGGGAGCTATTGATGAGCAAGAATCCTGTTGAACTCACGACTTTGCACGGTGCAACGTTAGCAAGTAAATTGAAATAAATGCAAGCTTATCGCCATGTAAAATGAAAATAATTGCCCTGTATCCGTCACTGCGATAATTCGAGTTATTTGCTAAACAACACAGTCATAACAGTGACACATTACGCATGACAACAACCTCTCATTTGACTAATTTTATGATAGACGTTGTCGTAAAAAGAAAGACACGTCTGCTTCAGAATGACTAATCATTACATTAAAGGTACAGAGACGTTTACTGTTGCTAAAAAGCAAGCTGTCATCAAAGTCAGTTGAGCGACTCTCTCTCTCTTCCACAGCGTCGGTAATGTCCACTGACACCAGCGTTGTCGGTAAAGTTTACACATTTCTACTCAACAGACTGGTGAAAAGGTTGGAAAAGGCCAGAATGTCAGAAATAAATGAGTATTATCCACTAGCTTTGCCTCACCTGGTTAGTATTGCGGCAGTGCTGCTGTTGTTTGATCAGGATGCTGCTGCCGCCTCGCGCACGCGAGTCATGAAGTGTCACTGTACCCGGTAGGTGGAGCGCGTGAAGTACGAGTTTGGCGCAGTGCTCGGGAAGACTTCTGGGACATGGAGTCTTTCTTTTGCTTAACCCTCATGTTGTCCTCGGGTCAAATTGACCTGCTATCCTATATCAGTGTTCTTTTAACTACCCAAAATAACATGATTGATTTCACACAACGTTCTAAATCTCTACTTTCATTAATTTTGGGGTGTGTAATTCAATTTTATAGCATTTGAAGAAAAACATTTTGAAGTGTTTCTAAAATATTGTTTGACATATTCCAGTCTGTAATTATCCATCAACATGCATTCCTTTAATTTTCAAATAATATCTAATTTCTCCTTTTCTAATTCAACCATTAGGTATCATTTCCTATAACTGAGGTTAATTGGCCATCAATAACTGTAAAACTACAGTTAATAAATTCGTGTTACGTAGTGTGGAAAACGTCAAAAAAATTCTAATACAATCTAATATAAGATTTAAAATCCATTAAACCGAGTCCATAATAAGGTTTTGAAGTCCCACTGGCAGGTTGACTTGTGTCGAATGTGCTGACACAAATTTAAAAAAAACGAATGAGAGAAATAAACCTTACACAATACAATATATATGTTTTTCATATGTTTCTGATGCTATTCATTTAAATGTGTATATGTATCTGTATGTGGTCATCTTATTTCCGTTTTCAGACATTACAAATGTAACGAATCTGCACCCGCTTGCCTTTGACTACATTTACGAACAGCGCTGTGTCATTGACAAACATGGCTGCCTCCACGGGCGATGCAAACTCTGCCTCCGACTTACAAGCTCCAGCTTCGGCTGGTTCGAGTACGGAGAGCCTACCGATTCAGTACAGTATGATTCTGGACCATCTTATCGGGGACAAGAGGCCCGTAAAGGAGCTGAGCCCCGGCGTTATGGGGGGACTGCCGGTGCCTTTTAAAAGCGACGAGCAGAAGATGATCGAGAGGGGAATGGAGAGCTGCGCCTTCAAGTCGGTGCTGGCCTGTGTAGGAGGTAACGTGTGTGTGTGTGTGTGTGTGTGTGTGTGTGTGTGTGTGTGTGTGTGTGTGTGTGTGTGTGTGTGTGTGTGTGTGTGTGTGTGTGTGTGTGTGTGTGTGTGTGTGAGAGGGAGAGTGTGTGTGTTTGTGTGTGAGAGGGAGAGTGTGTGTGTTTGTGTGTGAGAGTGTGCACGTGTGTGTGTGTGTGTGTGTGTGTGTGTGTGTCTGTGCGCGTGTGTGTGTGTGTGTGTGAGAGGGAGAGTGTGTGTGTTTGTGTGTGAGAGTGTGCACGTGTGTGTGTCCTTGTTTCTGACTTGCTGTGTCTGTGTCTGTCCGTCTGTCTTTCTGTGTGTGTGTGTGCATGTGTGTGCGTGTGTGTGTGTGTGAGTGAGTGTGTCTGTGCATGTGTGTGTGTGTGCTTGTTTCTAACTGTGTGTGTGTGCTTGTTTCTAACTGTCTGTGTCTGTCTGTGTGCAGTGCTTCCATAATGTAAAGCTGAAATGACAGCGATACATAATAATATAATAATAATCCTAAGGGCAATAAGATTCCTCGAATCAGTGGAGCAGCAGTGGAACAGCTCAACAGTATGCAGCGTTTATTCCTCACGTCTGTAAATGTTGTTGGGATCTATTGTGTTGCGTACTCCTGTTTTTGTCCTCCACAGGGTTTGTCCTCGGAGGAGCCTTTGGTGTCTTCACTGCTGGCATCGATACCAACGTTGGCTTCGACCCCAAAGACCCTCTGAAGACCCCGACAGCACGAGAAGTCCTCAGAGACATGGGCCAGCGGGGGATGTCCTATGCCAAGAACTTTGCCATCGTGGGCGCCATGTTCTCCTGCACAGAGTGCATCATAGAATCCGTATGTGACTCCCCGCACTTCTCTTCATCATCTAGTCATTATGTTAGATACTGTATGGAGCTCCAGTTCTTTCTTTATTACATGGGAGACATAAAGGATCTGAGAGAAAACGTTATCACACTAATAGTAAAAAAGGTTTCTTTGAGACAATACAAATATTTGAGAGAAAAAGTTTTCATACTAATAGCAAAACAATCTCTTTCAAAGTACTTTTTTAAACTCTCAAATATATATATTTTAGCATCTGTGTAAAAAAGAATTCTCTCAAAACGTAAAATCTCTCTCAAAACACTTTTTTTAAGAGAATTTATTTTCACACAGATCGCAAAACATATATATTTGAGAGTTTAAAAAAGTATTTTGAGAGCAATTTTCTTTCTCCTATTTGTATGAAAACCTTTTCTCTCAGATCATTTATTTTCTGGCATATAATAAAGAAACAACTCTAGCTTTATCTCTATTGGTGGTGAGGGTCATACTGACGTTGGATATAACCACATAGCTTCATAAGCTCAGATAAAGCAAGGCTTTGGAATCTGGTGAGCACATGAACATGATTTTACACGCCACCCGTCTGAAGATTTAGAGGACTAAATCAAATTAAAATGGCTCTACAAGAATACAAAATGGAGCAGAACGTCTGGCAGGAGCTCAAAACAAATGAATGAATGAATTAAGATGGGGGATAGACAAAATAATGTAAACGCTTTGTGTGCAAGAATTCAAACTCAATCTTAATAATTTAGCTGTCTAATTTACAATTACAACCACTGCAACAAGGCTGCGTCCCATTAGTCTTGATGGGAGTTTTTAAAGTTACATGGTTTACGAACGCAGCACCCAAATACATAATTTGTTGTCAAATTGTAGGAGCATCAGTAAAAACCGGAGCATAATTATTTCAGGGTCAATGGGACCAACACATGGCAAACGCATTAACAGAGGAACTGTAGATTCAGATTGGAACAAGCTTAAGAAATGATCCACCTCTGCTAATGTTTGTAACTGTGATTGCTTTCTCCTCTTCAAGGAATCGTACATATGATTTTTGTGGCCAGATGGACTTGAGGGTATTATTTTGATTTGCTTTATGTTGTAAAAACAATGCACAGGAATATTGTAACAAGGCTCCATGTATTCTTTGGCTTCTCTGATGGCACTCGGACAGAAAATAGAAATATGTAAGGAAATGCTTATTTTTGGGAACCACATGGTAGCTGGGTTCTTTTTTAGCCTCCTCAAAATAATCTGATAGCGCCCTCTGGTGCTAAATTGCTGTTTAAGATTTTCCAAGTGATGTTCTAAAAACACCACTGATCCAAAAAAATTGAGTAAATGAGTTAAAATATAGCATTATGCTAACTGTTATTAATGCCCCCCCCCACACACACACACACACACTCTCCCTTCTCCATTTTAAGTGCACAACAAATGTAACTTCTTTCTTGTGTCTGGTTTTCGTTTGCAGCACAGAGGTAAATCTGACTGGAAGAACGCAGTGTACAGCGGCTGTGTTACTGGAGGAGCCATTGGATTTCGTGGTATGTAACCTGGTATATTTACTTTGATGTTTTATATTAAAGGTAGTATATTTCTTGTGTCCTTTAATGTATTGCTTTTTCTGCTTTTTTTGTAGCTGGTCTGAAGGCTGGGGTGCTGGGATGTGGAGGCTTTGCTGCATTCTCAGCTGCCATTGAATATTATTTACGGTGAACCACTAAAGACTGGCTCTATGGACTTCATCGATACACAGGTAGACGAGCCCTGGGAGAAATCCAACCTGCACACGGACATGCACTGCTGCAAAAGTAGAGCAGATGTATTTGGTGGAAGTGACAGGTTCCTGTTTGTGGACAATGGGCTGAAGAAGACCTGTATGTATTTTCCAGCGACTCATTACTTTTGCCATCTGGACATTTTGAGCAAAACAAATCAACTTCACGTGGACAATCTCCAAAAAACGGGCAGAGTGGACCCGCCTTTGTGTTGAAAATATATAATGATGAGAAGAAAATGTTCAGCGACACTCTGAGTCATGACCACATTCCATATCTTACTCAGATAACGCTGTTCTTGGCTCTACTCAACTAATCCACATCATAATTATTTATATTAAATGTGTTTTTTGTCAACTTGTCCAGAAGATTTTTTTCTTGAAGTTTACAAATGTCCATGACCATTAAATCTTGTCTTTTAATTATATTCCTCGTTTGGATTTATGTCATTTATGTACTGTATATATGTCTATTTTATAATTTATACACAATTTACAGACACAGAGTCCCACCGCTCCCCATGACTGCTGTCCCAGGCCTTACATCAGGGAGACAAACAGAGCCTATATATATATATATATATATATATATATATATATATATATATATATATATATATATATATATATATATATACTAATTATTGTTTTTAAACTAGTTGAAGCAAGTGGTTAGAGTATAGATCTCTAAACAAATTCTGTTCAGAGTATTAATTATTTCTCTTATAGGTTATAGTTTGCATATAAAGGGGAGCCTTCATGCTATATTTTTGATTGGAACATTTCATATAAAATGCACACTCATGTCCGTGTTTTAGTATCAAAACGTTATCTCAAAGGAGACACATGCTCATTCTCAGGTTTAGGCTTATATTTGGCGTTTCTATTAGAGTATGTACACTTTCTTTTGTTTCAAAAACATGTTTTTCATATTTATATGACCAGGGGCCCATTGTCTCATAATATGCCTCTGCCCGGTACTTACAAAATACTTACAGTATAAGTAGTTTCTCTTTTCCTCTCTTAATATTCCACAGGTTGCTACAAGTAGGAACCGGTGAGTATTTTATACTATGTTATATACTGTTGCAGCTGGAAGCAGTCACAAGGGACTCAGAGATGAAAAACACTTGGACGGGCTGAAGATCCAATTTCAGTCATTTGTTCCTTCCAACGTAAAATACAACTAGTACGGTCAACATATGTGTTCACTCCCAGACTCCTTCTCTGCCAAAGCCCAAAACAGGGTGAAGAAAACCAATATGCTGTTATCACTTCCGCTCATCCCTGGGGAACACGCCCAGCATATCAGTACACAGTATAATAATCAACGAATAGTATAAATGAGACCATCAACATAAACATAGAGGAGAAACATGTAGCTCGTACATTTACTGTTTCATACGATGATACTACACTTTAAGTTAAGAGGACTTACACAGTAAATGTCTGGAAATGACATAAGTTAAGTGGGCTGTGTTGTAAAGTGTTAGTAAAGATGGTTCTTTTTAACCAAAAAGGATTACATGCAACGCTCTTTGCAAATACAATCACTTTTGATCATTGAATTTCAGGTGAAAATTGAAATGGTTTCAAATCAGCATCATGACCAAACTCATCCACTCAACATACGTTCCTCTGATCTCAACCATCAGTCAAAATAATTCATCATTTCTGCTTTATTAACTCAAATATTAGGTAAAATTCTAAACAAATGAGGGTTATTGACCATGGATTCCAAAAAGGAGTGTGGAACTAGTGGTAGGGTGGTGGTAGTGAAATAAAAATGTCAAAAAAAGGGTACAAAAAAAGTGTTAATATTTTTGACCCGGGAGGACAACACGAGGGTAAACACCACCATGATGGAAAGACAAATATGTGTACATAACTCATTTGCATGCCCCCCCTTGCACGACCCTGCTTGTACCACACAAACATACATGGTTTGTTTAGCCAATGAATACTTTTTTGCAATAATTATAATTTTTAGAGTAGGCCTTATTAACATTTTTACCTCAATATTAATCAAAGTAGACTACAGGCCTCTCCAGTCATTATAAAGTCAATGTGGATTTACAGGACTAGGGTCCAGCTCCACAAAGTTTTGTTAAGCTTCCAAATGGATGTCAGAAAAATAGAAATTTAATATCAAGCCGAGCATAATAACTGAACATATCCCCCGGTGGTCTACCAGGGGTCCACAGAGGAAGCGGATCGCTGCCCCTGTCTCAATGGGTTTGCCCGTTTTATGACATGTGGAGCAGGCGTGTATATCAGCTGGGAGCCTGGAGCTGCTGTCTCACTCGGGTCCAGCGTGCGGTAGGAATGGCAGGCTGGGGGGGCTTCTTCGTGTCCCTCCTCAACTATAAGACAGAGAAATACGTGATCGCCGAAAACAGGAGAATCGGGATCTTATTTAGACTCTATCAACTGGCCGTGCTGGGATACATAATCGGGTGAGGTGCAATGCATGCCCTCTCTCTTCTCTTCTTTAGGCATACAGAGGAACCTTATACGGTGTTTTATATGTCTCCCTAAAAAAAGAAAATCAATCAGGCAGCTGTTGTTCCAGTCCTCACTAAGACCAAAGAAAGTGGATCATATCACTCCAGTTCTGAAGTCTGTACCGTTTACACTGGCCTCCTGTGCCTCAAAGAACTGATTTCAAAAATACTTTAGCTCGTCTATAAATCACTAACTGGCTTAGGGCTAGAATACATTTCTGATCTCCTGCTACACTATGACCCCCCCCCCAGACCTCTCAGGTCGTGTGGAACAGGTCTGCTTTCTGTCCCCAGAGTCAGAACTTAACAGTTTTGTTTGGATCAAGTCCCCAGAAACCTGCACGTCCGCCACTACTCTTCTCTTCAATCAAATCTGAAGACCTTTCTTTTTTCCTTTCTTTAAATAATTATTAATTTATTATGCATATTGCACATTTTGTTCTCGTATTCTATCTGTTTTTAATTTTGTAATGGTTTTTCCCTGCTCCTTAATGTGTTCTGTAAAGCACTTTGAATGCCCTGTTGTTGAAACGTGCTGTACTAATAAAGCTGCCTTGCCTTTTAGAAAGTGATTCACACAGTTAAAAATAGCTGAGCTTGCTGAAAAGGGTTGACTTTGTGACTGTTAAAGTGGCAGCGCCGCAGATTTTTGAACTTAAAAGCAGAAAATTGTGTCTCAGGAAGTTGGTTGGTTCGCCTCTTTAATGTCTCAGATTGGTGTGTCGAGAGAGACAGGAAGTTGTCTCGCTGAGCCCCGTCCCGCTGATGCAGCCTACGTAAAATGATGATGACAAGTGAGCAGGTGACTGGGACAGTCGGTCTCGAGGGTTGATAGTTTCCGGTTCGACCTTTGAAACTTGACTGTTTGTGAAAGTTATTTCAAACTGCAAGATGGCAAATCTAGAAGCTGCAGGGGGGTGATCAAGTTGACCCTGAGGCAGGTAGTTAAGGGCCAGTGGGTCCCAACCTTTTGGGTCTGAGGTACCCCCATAGCCCTGTCACATGATCCCACGTAGGCCCCCCCTGCATCTATTCCCAATGGATTTCCCAAATGTATGACACTATTCATAACAGGATATTGTTTCTCATACAATTGAACCATCAGTATTACGATCAGCAGTTGTACCACTAACCTACTAGATTACTACAATAAAGCTGAATATTTGACAGTTTATCCACTAACTAACCATTATCCAGTACTTTTAGCTACGTGATAAAATGTCTGGTTCCATTACATAACATGTAGAATTGAGGTGTTGCAGTTGACTTAATGTTGATATGTGGATATATTGTTTTTTATCATGTAATTTCAGTAGTTGGATACAATATTTCCATGTACCCCCTGGCAACTGCATTAGTACCCCCTGGGCTACTGTACCTTGTGTTCATATACTCTTGTTTATACAGTACACTCGTTTGTATTGTATCTGACACTTTTGCTCTTTTACTACTTAATGCTGCTGTCACCCCTAGATGTGTGTCTATGCAAAATAGCTAAATAAAGTTCCAGTAGAGAGATGCATGAGATGTCTAGGACACATTAACATGGCATCTGGCATGCTGATGAACCCACCTAATGACAGTTCTAATGTGTGTGTGCTGTTGACTCCCGGACCACATGGTCACAAACAGGGATAGCATGCATGCTAAACTGATGCATCATCGCAGTCGTGTTGATCATCAGAAATGTCAAGAAAACCAACCCATAATACATTGTGAGGTTTCAATGACTGTCTCAGGTGGGTGTTTGTGGTGAGGAAGGGTTACCAGGAGAGAGAGGAGGCCATCCAGACCTCCGTCATCACCAAGCTGAAAGGTGTGACACTGACCAACAGCTCAGAGGCAGGGCTTCACCTGTGGAGTGCTGAGGATTATGTCATACCCCCGAATGTGAGTCTTTCTATCTATCTATCTATCTATCTATCTATCTATCTATAAAACGGAATCTTCTTGCAGAATACCAATATTGATGTCAGGGCATCCCCCTCCCCAATTACTCTCCTGTCCAGGGGGGGGGGGGGGGGTTATGAGGCTATTGAGTATCTGCTTTAGTGGATATCATTAGCCTCAGCATCTGTCGCAACAGATTTAACAATTTTGAACTTCTCAGGGGTGTAATTTGTTTAACCTTTTGCTTCTCATTCTCACTGTCTGGACCTAATGTTATTTTGCAGGGTGAGCAGGTGTTCTTTGTAGTAACAAATTACATTGAGACCCCCAATCAGAGGCTGGGGTTCTGCGCTGAGGTGAGTATACACAGGACGGCGAATCTCATTATTTGATTTTAATTGGGCTTTTTTTCTCCATCCTAATATGTAAAAATGACTGTGTCAGATTACCACACGATTACATTCATATCTCAGAATTTCAAGGTGCCAAATGGACGATGTCAAAGTGATGAAGACTGCGTGGAGGGGGAGACTGTCATAGCTGGGCATGGTGAGGAGCTTTCATTGCACTCAACTCCAAATCTGCATAGTTTTTAGATGTTAGCCTCCATTTTTCAATTTTTCATATTGGTCAGTGAGTATCTTAAAACAACACTTTTCACATACAACATACGACTTGCTAATGTCATGGTTTGGCCACTACTCCAAAGTAAATGCCATCAAAAAGGTATAATAACCATTACAATATATCATATTTTTTAATTGGTGAATATAATACATTACTCAAAATACCAAACGTTTTCCATTGTGTCTTATTTTAGCATAAACTCTCTTTTAAGCTCCATCCAGCCAAGAATCTTTGCTCTCTTCGTCAGGAATAAAGACCGGCTTGTGTGTGAACAGCACCGGGACCTGTGAGATTCACGCCTGGTGTCCAGTTGAACACAGCAAGAGACCCACGTGAGACCCCTCCTCTCTTTCAGAACTTTGGAAACGTGCCATTTTGTGCTACTGCACTGACACTCACCCTGATCCTTCACAGGGACCAAGATATTTCGCAAGTTCTATTTATTACTAATACAGCCTGTCAGCTCCACCTGGTTGGTTTTTATTCACACAGCTGCCTGTCTCTTTCCCTTCCAGAGAGCCCTTACTGAGCGAGGCAGAAAACTTCACCGTCTACATCAAGAATTTCATCCGGTTTCCAAAATTTGAATTCTCTAAGTAAGTGGTGCTGATTGCTGGTAGTATCCAAGGCATTGTGACAAAGATCGCTGAGTGAGCTAAAGGGGGATATACATATCCTAATGGCTGTTTTGAATAGCTTTACGGCGCAGAGAGCCTTCTATTTATACCACCCTGTGCATTGCAGTCAGCGAGACAGTGCAAAAGTCATCTGAGACGTCCTTGACAGCGGGCCTCCCCCTGGACAGGTGTCTGATCAGATGGGGCTGGCCCATGGAGCTGTACTGCTGCCCTCTAGATTTTTAAATCTAGATTTTAAAAGGGACACGTTAATCAACATGAGCACATGTAAATGCGCCAGATTTAGCCATGCAGGCTCATTTTCATCTGCAGTCCCCGGCAGGTTGATGGCTTAAAAGAATAAATAATAAATAAGATAAACTACTGAAAGATAACATAGATGTACACGTAAAAACAAGAACATATGTGTATGTAAATGTAAATGATCATAGCAGATAGCAAGTGGATGGCAATTGCACGAGAAAAATATAACACAAAATAAGCCACATAAACACAGGTAAAAGTGCATAGAAGCACATTAAAACACATTCAAGCACAGACAAAAGCACCTAAGCACATAGAAACATTACTAACACATCAACACACACATTATTCTAGATTATGGCAGTTTTGCTTTGCTTTGTCAATAACCAGTGTTTTATGGATTTGGAGAAGGATTTGTCATCTGTTCTAGTCCTGCAGGAAAGTTCAGAGATGCCACCAGCTAGAGGTTCACTCCTCAATGCAGAGGGCCTGGGTTCAACTCCAACATGCAGCCCTTTGCTCTATGTCATTCCACATCTTTCTCCCCTTTCATTTCTTCAGCTGTCCTGTCAATAAAGGTCTAGAAATGCCCTTACCCCCCCCCCCAAAAATAAGATAGATGACACAAGCTGCAGCTAATTCATCAGTTACGACCTTATTCTAATTACACAGCCATCTCTCGTATGTTTCCTCACTAATCTTGATATGCTTATACTTAACGGTGAGTGCCTGGTAATACAAATCCCTCTTAATGGGTGTTACTCAAAATGGCTGGCAACACTACAGTGTGACAGTTACACTCTGAGCCAGCAGGCGTAATGCTGCAGGTTGGTTGACATACACACACACACATCTCAACTCTACATACAGTATATACTGTATATGCTGCTGTTGGGTGTGTCTGACAGTTCTGTAAGAAATAATAATATTAAGGTCCACGTAAGATATTGTGAAAGACGGTGTTGGAGCTGAGTCCATTTCCTGTTACACATGCCCTGCAAACCTGAAAAAACCTTAAGCAGTAATGGTGTCTAAGATAAGCATCGAAAGGTCAAATATGACAATGATATGAATATGAATATGAATATGAATGAATATTGAGAATTCTGTGACTCTGAATTGGCAGTAACAGTTAACTGTTTTTGCCTCTCCAGCACTACTTCTGCCAAAACCTGACCACTCCAACTTCTAACTCCTGTGGAAGGGTTTTTTCCTGAAAGGTTGAGAAAAGCGGCACTGTAAATAGATAAATTCAGGGTGGGAACTATGGAGAGCCTTAATGAGGCATAAGCGATATCAAAAAGTTCACTCACATGAACTCAAAGATCAGAAAAAAACGGACTTTCTTACTTCCACTTTGTCTGGCTGCCGACTCACTCTGCTCACTCGAGTCTACTGTGCCCTGCTTTGGTTGGCCATATTTTATCAAACTGTGATGCTGGCTTTGACTGGAGGTGATCTGGTCATTAACTGATTATATATCAGATGTGCTGACATAAAAGCAAGGCACGTGCAAAAAAGTAAGCTCCCACAAAGTAAGCTCCCACACACTGGATAAACTAAACAATACCAATGTGAAATAAGACTGGTTTCCATAATTCCTGAAAATCGTATTTATGATACATGTGTTAAATGTCTGCTGTGCTAGGTCCAATGTTCTTGAAACGTCAGATGACAGCTACCTGAAAAGATGCTCCTACGACAGAGAGAACCACCTGTACTGCCCCATCTTCCGCCTCGGAGATCTGGTCAGCTGGACTGGGTATGACTTCCAGGACATGGCTGCTAAGGTACAAAGTTGAATAATGTGCTAAATAAGGCTGTGTGTGCGAGGGATTTCAATGTTTCCTAACAGTAGACTTCCACCAAGCTTTGCTATCCAACAATGCAGAGTGAATTGTCCCAGTTGGGAATTCTTTGACATTACATGAACACAGCACTAACATTTTGATATTTGACTCGTAGACAAAATGCTTGCTGCACATGTAACATAAGGCATACTGAGTGTCAGGATCCCCCGGTTTTATCATTCTTCTTATTGCCTGCATTCACTTAGTCTACTAAAAGGAATACGCCACTGTTTGTTGAAATAGGGTTCATCACGGTCTCACCTAGCTGTAGTTAGGGGGGACAAACCCATTTTTTGTCTCTGTGCATGCATTGTTTAAGTCCTGTGCAAAAATGGCAGCGCCGCGCTAGTGAATGGAATCCTATGTTGCATGTTGGGAGTAATAGTGAGCCAACAAAAAAAACAGCCAGATAGAAGGGTAACGAGACATATGACAAACATGAAGTGTGTCCACATAGCCAAGAGCTGCAGTAATGGGTTAGGCTGCACTTATATTCACAAAGTGACTGTTTTTGTCCATCAGGGGGGGTCTGTTGGGATTCTTATTGAATGGAACTGTGACCTGGATAAGGACTTTACACAGTGTAATCCACGTTACAGCTTTACCCGCTTGGACTTAAACTCTAACAACTCGGTGACATCAGGATACAACTTCAGGTATGTCCCTTCAGTCCCTCAACAAGAAATACACCTGTCACTTCCTCCACTCTGTGTTCTAAGCCATTTTATTTTTATTATACATCAACTGATTATATATCTACAGATATGCCAGGTATTACAAGGATCAAAATGGCGAGACCTTTCGCACTTTGTATAAGGTGTATGGGATTCGCTTTGATATAATGATCAATGGCCAGGTACAGCAAATTATGATTTTTCCAAGGGAAGTAGCATGATTCCAGTAAAAGACTTGCAGTTAATTCCTGTTTGTTTTGCAGGCTGGGAAATTCAGTATTGTACCCACAATAATTGCCATTGGTTCAGGTGTTGCCCTGCTTGGTGCAGTGAGTAATTTCCTAAAATATTATGTTAATGGCTGTGGATAATTAGTGACATCTTAAGTTTGAAAAATGTCATATTATAGTGCTACTAGGGTAACACAAATAACAATTATCTGCAGATTGGGAAAATCCAGTTGATATTTTTTTCTTCCAGGGAGCCTTCGCATGTGACATGATACTACTGTACATGATGAACACGAGCTCCCTCTACCGAGAGAGGAAGTTTGAAATCATCAACTTCAAGTATGACTTACTGTATTTACTTAAACATTGATGATGGCCTTTTTAAATCATAATTTTCCCCAACCTTGATCATCACATTTGTTGGCACATTTCTCACATAATGTATGTAACAGAAAAGACCCGACCAAAGCCAAGGACGGGAGGACAGGACACCGGGAAAGGAGATCCAGGAAACCAGCTGCAGAGAAACAGGCCGCCAACTCCAATAAAAAACCAGAGGAAACAGAACCAACTGCAGAGAGCCAGGTGCCTGTGGACAAACAGGGTCCCACCATTCCACGCAACACAGGACAGCGCTACTCTGCCCTTCTCTCTCCCCAAGGTGCAGAGCCAAGGCCTCATATCACCTTCGCTTCACAAAATTAAGTTTGCAGGAAGAGCCAGACAAATCACCTGCAGTGGTCTGCCAGAGGTGGAACCAAAAGTTGGACTGATGTCCACTTCTCACCTACTGGTGGGATTGGACAGCTGGCATGCCACTAGCTTGAGTGATGCTTGACCTGACTAAAGATATGTTGGTCCAGAGAAAAGGGAGTGTGCAAGTGGGCCAGGAAGCTGATGTAGAAATACACAGAAAGGTGGTTTTCAGTGGCTGGGTCGGGGTCCAAAGCTGGGATGTGGGAGATTACAACAGGTCCGTAAATAATGAAATGCAAAAGTACTGTGGTATGCTGATGCAAATAGCAGAGACGTTAAAATCATTCATCTAAGACTTAAAGTGAATTGCCAAATATTTGCAGATTACTGCAAGTGATTCATTGTGTTTTTTTTTTCATGTCACAAAATCAATACTTAATAGCTTTCTTGGCTGTTGATCAGACTAATTAAGCATCATTTTCCAGGTTGAATAATATATAATGGGCCTTAGTTTTTTTTTTGCCATTTATGGACTAAGGTATAAAAATTCCAGCTAAAATACAAAACATCATAGATTCATGGACGAAAATATCTCTGATCTCAAATGTAGGATTGGATTAAGTAAAATAGACTGGAATTATAAGATAAAATTATTTTGGCTAATAAAAATAACTTCTAAATGATTTTGTATGCATGGATTCAAAGAATTAAAAAAAAATCTGCACTTTAAAACAAAGTGTAAGAAAATGAAAGGTGTGAACGGTCTTAATGGTTGGTATTGTTGTGACAGGAACTCAGATGTACTGTTAAACACTGATGTGTTCCCTCCTGTATGTCGACGCTGATGTCACCATTCAATGGCTACAACACACTCTTATTCACAATATAATTGACTTGTGAAGCTATGGAATGCAGTGGTGATGTGCTACGAGACTACAGCTGATTGTTAATGAATGGTGTAAGACACTCAAGAGCCTCCTGGTTTCTTCTTGCAGTTACTTTTTAACGAATGGTCTATTTCAACGTATTTGTCATTTTTATTTCATGTCAACAAAGGAAACTTCCTAAAAGACAAACTGATTAATAATACATACAAGTTGTAAGAGGTAATTATTTATTTCAATTATTAATCAGACTTGTTATAACTTAACCATGGTATTGTACATGAAATGTAATTACCTTGTAATCTGGTTTCATCTGTTACACTACAACCGACATTAACAGAAGTGTGGTCATCCTGGTATGGATGATAGCGAGCACTGAGTGGGACTTACAGGTTAAAAAAGTTCATGGTCACTGCCAAGTGTGTAGCAGGAAAGAAAAAAGAATATTTGATTCTGCACACTATAATTATGGAACAATCCTCCATTTAATCAACAGTTCATAATGGAAGAAGTATTTAACTACTGGCTTATCTACAAACAGCAGGACAGACATATAATGGGTTTATTTAACATTAGATAGGATTAATTTAGTTATTTATGGAAGGTCATTTTAGTACACATGCACCATTCCGTAGAGGAAAGTCCAGAACAGGACGTAAGTGAAAAGACCCCCGACGAGGCCGCCGGTGAAAAGCAGCCGCCGCGATTTAAAGCATTTGTTCCATCGTCGTCCGGCCTTGAGAATGAGCAGCAGAGAGAGGAGAAAAGAGGCGAGGAAATAAAAAATGAAGCCATACAGTCCGGTGAGCCCGAGGATGCCGGCTGTTGCTCCGGACAGAGCGGACACAGAGGTGCGGCAGTAGTCCAGGACACCGGCGTTTCCCCTCACAGCGACTTCGCTGATGAACTGTGGTCCCTCTCGCTTGGCTACGACTCCTGTCATCTCGGCTCTGACCAGCTATCACAGGAAGGTGCTCCTGGTTCAGGACAGATGCAGAAACCAAAATGGATACATTTACTCAAATAACCCTAAACCCAGTACAAAAGTACAGTTTTCAAACACTGTTTTACTCAAGTATATATATGCAACATATACAGTTGTGGCCAAAAGTTTACAGTCCTAGAGAACATGTATGTCAAGGCAGTTTGGGTCTTTTTTTTTTTTTTTTTTACTTTTTTATGGGTCTTTTGAAAATTTGACTATATCCACTGGGTTCATTATATATTGTACATACAGCAACCCTAACGATCATTGCGGTGATGTAGAAAGTCATATCAATCAAATTTTCTTTGCGACATGACCTGTTTAACCTCTAATTGACTACAGCTTGTGATATCTCTGAACCCATTTAAATAGGGCTCGTTTGATAGACCCTCAGACTCAACCACTAACGTTATGATGGGCCAGTCTAAGGAGCTCAGCACGGATCAAAAGAAGGCGGATTATTGACTGAAGTCAGAAAATTCCCTTGGAGCCATTTCAAAGCAGCTACAGGTCCCAAGAACCACTATGCAAGCTATTGTTTGTAAGTATAAAGTGCACTGCCACAATCCGGAAGACCATGCAAGTCATCAATTACTGCAGAGAGAAAATTGGTCGGGATGGTCAGGAGTCGACAGAAAACCACCATGAATTAGAAACTGCTGGAACACAGGTGGTAGCGTCCACGGGCAAGTGTGTTTTACATCGCCGTGGGCTGAGAGGCCGCCGTGCAAGAAGGAAGCCCTCGCTCCAGAAGTAGCACCTTAAGGTTTGAATGAAGTTTGCTTGTGATCATGAGGACAAAGAAGAGGCCTTGTGTCATAAAGTTGTGGTCAGATGAAACTAAGATTTAGCTATTTGGCCACAATGACCAGAAATATGTGTTAAGTAGAAAAGGTGAGGCCTTAAACCCCAAGAACAACATACCTACCTACCTACCGTCCAGCATGGTGGTGGAGGTAGTATTGTGCTCTGTGGCTGTTACGCTGCCAGTGGAACCGGTGCTTTACAGAAAGTGAATCGACTAATGAAGAAAGAGGATTACCTTTAAATTCTTCAGGAAACCTAAAACCATCAGCCAGACGCTTGGGTCTTTGACGCAGTTGGGTTTTTCAACAGGACAATGATCCCAGATAAATAGCAAAGTTGGTAATGGAATGGCTAAATCAGGCTAGATCAATTACTTCCCAAAGTCCTGACATCTCGAACATGTGGATGTTGCGGAATAAACAAGTCTGTGTCCGAAAGCAACAAATGTAGCTGACCTGCCCCAAATCTGTCAAGGAGTGGTCAAAGATTCATTGAGAAGCTTGTGGATGGCTACCAGAGGCACCTGATAGATGGGAAAAGGGCCAAGGGACATTTAACCAAATATTAATATTGTTGTATGTATATTTTGTCCCAGTAGATTTGGTCACATTTTCAGAAGACACATAATAAAGTAAAAAAAGACTCAAATTTCATGACTTGATTTTTGTGACAAAAATATGTGCTCCAATGATTCCATCACAGAAAAATAGCAATAATAGGAATCTCAAACTACCATGACACACGTGTTCTTTACAAATGGATGTTAACTTTAAGGCCACAGAGACAGATCAAGATAACTAAAATAACGTTATAATGTTATTATAACCCAAATAATGTTACAATGCAGTCCATTTCTACCAGCTGAATGCTGAAAATACTACTTACACCCGATCTCAAACCAATCTCAACATTTGTATTAACACACATTACTGGATCAGTTACACTATTACTACGACATGTAACACTGACAGGCCGTTGCTGAAGGTGTGTGAATGCTTTCTACGTAATGTAAAAGCGCTTAGATTAGTCCATGAGACTAGAAAATCGCTATATAAAAACTCCATTTACACATAAATAAATAAATACATGTTGAATGCTGGACCTTTACTTCAGAGTACTTTTACACTGTCGTATTACTTTGAATTGTTTCATGAACCTTAACGCCCATTATTCTACTGGACGGCCATTACAAAAGCTAATTTGTACATGTCTTACAGTATCACTGGGTCTAACGTTAACGTTCCTTTTCTTTTGAGAGATATTCATATAAACAACAATTAAAATACAAAGACAAAATAAACCCTAAAGCCTTTAACTATGAGTGATAAAGACAAAGAGAGACGCTGCCGGTTAGCCTTGGCCGATGTAGCTAGCTTAGCTTAAATAACGTTAGCTAACGTGGTTACTGACCACAATGAATCCCAGGAGCTAGCTAGCTAATATCTCCCAACACAACGCGGTAACCAAAACGCGCACATAAAACACAGGAACAAGAGAAAAACGAACGAGACTCTGAACCGTAGACCCTAATTTTTTAAAACTAAATGCAGAACCGTGAACCCTTGGTAGCCTATGGCGCTGACATGCTAGCATTGCTAGCTAGTTCTCCTCCAGACGGTAATGGACGACAGATTCTCACCGGAAATATACGTCAGCTCCTCACAGCGGGATTATAAAAACATAATCTGCAGGCGTAACTTCACAGACTTGGATATTATGTTGTTTTTAAGGAATGTCAACTGATATGGCACGGAAAAAGCACGTTCATTCTCGTTTGGATATCACTCCGATGAAAGAGACGGCCATGTTCTCCGCAGTGCATTGTGGGAACTTGGTAAGGATCAGGTGACGATGTGGTGCGTTTTCAGTCCATTAAGAAGTAGGAAATTCTACTTTTTATCACAGGGGGAAATACTTTCAAGCTCAGTCGATGTTAATCACACCCAACAGAGCAAAGCTAAAGATCAAAATTGCAGGAAACAAATTTAAAGCACGTGTAATAACATTTTATTCTGGGCCACATACGTTTTTGTATCTCTATTTTTTCTCCCAAAATCTATATCTCATAGACCATTAAAACCAATAAACAATAAAGTATCCCCGGGCCCGGACAGGCAATCCACCCTTATCACAGTAAATATTTTGCCTCGTGAGTCATTTAAAGAAGCACACATAGGGCTTAGACCAATAAAATAAAAGTGATCACTAAATACATGTCATTAAGGCAGTGAGCCGAGATACACAACAGACCTAGCACTGGGCTCCCCACTATAGGATTTTAACATTGTGCTGGGCTCTCCCTATTTCTTGAGTCACCATTTTTTGCCTTCCCTGTGTACATTTTCGACACATGGACGTTCTCAAGTGTTTCAGCCTCCTGGCACAAATCACAAAGACCCTGCTCTTTTCTGCTTGCTCTTGCTCTTTTTGTTATGTTCCCCTACTACTTAAAGGTCCCATGGCATGAAAATGTAACTTTATTAGATTTTTAACATTAATATGAGTTCCCCCAGCCTGTCTATGGCCCCCCAGGTGGCTAGAAAGGAGCAAGGTTACCTCCCCTTTCTCTGCTTTGCCCGCCCAGAGAATTTGCCCCCCCATAAGAGAGAGACATCATGGCTTTCAAACGAGCAAAGTGGGAGTTGGTCAAGGTCACCCCCCCAGCCTCCACCTTGCCTCCTCCTATCACAAAGCTAATTTACCTTTCTTCATCTTTCTTTGTCTTTAGAGTTTTGCTGTGATTTGCAGTATTTTGGTGATGGAACTAATCAGTTAGGAGTATTCCTAGAAATTCCTTCTTCCCCTTGAACGCAGCAGAGTTGACTTTTCTTGCTGTGATTATGCCGTCGACACCGTAGAGCTGAGTGCTAAAGTCCCATCAGCAGCGATGTCTACCTATGTCCTGGGTGTAGACGTGGGCACCACGTCGGTAAAAGTCGTTTTATTGGAAACTGGCTCCCGATCGGTGGCTGCGAGTCACGCTTTGCCAACTACGTCTGATATAATCGACCATAGTTTAATAAAGGTGAGTTCAGGTGCCGCACAACTTCACCATCTTACTCAGCAACGTAAACAGTGGTGTGCGTGCGTGTGTGTGTGTGTGTGTGTGTCTGAGATGCCGCGCAGGCGAAAGAGCAGGATACTGGCCGGATCATAGACACCCTGAACCGGTGCCTCGGCCTGCTGCCCAGAGACAAACTGCAGCACGTCATCCGCATCGGGCTGTCCGGACAGATGCACGGAGTCTTATTCTGGAAGGCAAAGAGCGGTAAGACTACACCTGCCTCCTGCACGCACGCATGCACGCACGCTGTTGCATTTTCCAAGGTGTGCTAAATTGAGAAGCAACGTCTGCGAACATGTATGAGCAGGAAATAAAAATATATGTTCAGTCATTGTGTCATTTTGAAGTGTGAAATTCAGAGAGGAACTGTCAAGACATCGTAAAGAGAGATTATTTTCAGACCAATAGTCTGATGGTCCTGGCCCCCAACGTAACCACACATGTGCAAAATACTTGTAATGAAAACCAGAATAGTAGTTAAGCAGCTGAAGTAAAAATAAAATAAAGAACCATGACCCTGGAGTAAAGAGGGGCCCCAGTTCAGAAGAATACAGGACTTACTATCTGCTCTGGTATATACTGTACGCAGGAGCTGAATTCCTCATCTCAGAAGATCTTTAATAAATGGGTTCATTTATTTATTTAATCACGGAAATCCAATATGGAGCCTTGCATGGGGCTGCCCCCCAGAGCTCAGGTAGTCCCCAGTGAGAGCAGTAACACACAATTTTGTGTGTGTGTGTGTGTGTGTGTTGCTGTTGTACAAAACATGCTTTGAAATAGACACTTTGCAATAAAAAAAATACAATGCAATGCATTTGCAATTAAATGTAGTTAATCATTTAAATACGTCGGATGTCAATCGTCTTTGTTTGGACTTTTGAAGTGGGTCTAACTGCGTACATCTTACCTGGAGTCTTAAGATCAAGATATAGATTGATTTTGGAAGGGCCCCCATTTAGGGGTCCCACATCACACTCTCGTAGCTCTTTAAAACTTTTCTTTAGATAGATAATCTCATTCATACACGCTTCAAGTCTGCAGATAAATTTATACACAGTATTCCTTACGACAGCTTCAAGTGTATTAACTTGTGCAGATACAAACATCTCACTAGCACTACACCATCTAGGCCTCATATTCTCGAAGCATCATTATATGCTACCTGCTTCCCTTCTGGAAAGTCTTTGTAAAGTCAGATAGATAGATCTGGTCTGCTGTGTTGTTTCATGTCTTTTGCCCCTTTATCGCAGGTTGTGATTGGTCCAAGAGGGATTTCTTCACAACCACAGACACCAGTCAGCTGATCACCTGGCAGGATGGGCGCTGCAGCAGTGACTTCCTGTCCTCACTTCCAAAACCAGATTCACACATGAGCGTAGCCACTGGGTTTGGCTGTGCAACGATCTTGTGGTACATGAGACACAGGTCAGCATGCACTTTAAAAAAAAATCCCATGTAGAGCCTACTGCGCCTCTTGGTTTTGTGGTATGAAAGTGTGTGGTTTCACTGCAGGCCTGAGTTCCTTGAGGATTTCACAGTCGCAGGTACCATCCAGGACTATGTGGTTGCCATGCTGTGTGGTTTGGATGGGTGTGTGATGACGCCGCAGAATGCAACCAGCTGGGGCTTCTTCAACACCTCCTCCAACCAGTGGAACATAGACATGTATGAAGAACTCCCTGTTTAGGTCAAGTACTAAATGCATGACATATGGTCTACAGTTTGTGCATGCTTGGTGGTAACTGAAATCACTAATCCCTTTGGCAGTGTGAGCTTGTAATGAACTGTTGTTATGCGTAACAAGCTACTGTGTGTGTGTGTGTGTGTGTGCATGTTCTAGTCTGAAGGGTGCCGGCTTCCCTTTGCACCTGCTTCCTCAGTGTGTGCCATCTGGTGGCTTGGCGGGACAGACGTGCTCGGACTGGCATGGTGTCCCTGCTGGTACGCCAGTAGGGGCCGCCCTGGGAGACCTCCAGAGCTCGGTCTACTCCTGCATGCGTGCACAGACAGATGCAGGTGAAACAGGAAGTCCAGTCCTTTCAGTCAGGAACAGGGTCACACTTGTAGTGAATGCATACAGACACGTAGACTGTACAGTTACATGCACTATAGATGAAAAACTCCATTAAGGCTGTGTCATAACATGTCACATCAATTAGATTTCTTCTACTTTTGCAGAGCTGATAATTAGGGGTGGGAAGAAATATTGATACGACATTATATTATTGTTCTTCTTTGTTATGTTAGCGCCGAATATCGATATTTATACAAACTCTAAACAGATTTTCTGTTCCTCCTTGGGTTGGCGCTCAACACATATGAGGAACACTTGAACGTTAGTTAATTTTTTGTCTTTTATTTTGATAGGACAGCTAAAGACATGAAAGGGGATAGGGGGGGGAATGGCATGCAGCAAAGGGCTGCAGGTCGAAGTCAAATCCAGGCCCCCCTGCATTGAGGAGTGAACCTCTATATATGGCCACCCGCTCTACCAACTGAGCTAACCGGGCACCCAAACATAAGTCAACTAGCCAAAGAGGACGAGGTTTTCGATGGGATGACAGACAGGAGTTTGAAAAGAAATGCCCCAGCCACATTTAAGTCCAAAGTCTGGACCCATGGGGGCCCTATAATTCTGTCATCTTAATTTACAATTTACAACTGAAAGGCGACGGAATTGTGCTGTTTTCTAACAGTTTGGACTTTCAGTGAATAAAGGGAATAAAACTTGCCCTTAAGCTTTTCACGGGCATTTTCTATTCATAGTTAGACCAATATCATGATGTATCATGATAGGATTGTGTAACAATATATTGGTGATCACAGAATTGCTTTATTGTGAAATTATTGGCATCATGAGCCATGTATTGTGTGCACTATGTTCCCACCCCTACTGATAATGCTTAATTTCACTGTAGTTAACAGCAAAATGAACCATAACAAAGCATGAGAATGGTTTAACTTTTGAATAAAAGACTCAACAATTTAAAAAAAACTACACTGCAGTGAATACTCATGTCTTAGTTTGTACTCATAATGTTTGAGCACACACAGAAAACAAATGCATGATGCAATGTCTTGTTTGGAGCTGGTAGGACGTAAGCATTAGATGACCGTTTGTATCTTTATCTTAATTTCTCAGTTCTTAACATAAGCACTTCAGCCCAGCTGACCTTCGCCATGCCAGCTGACTTCAAACCTCCCGATTCTCCTCAGCCTGCCGCCTCCATCTCCTACTTCCCCTACTTTGAGGACTCGTACTTGGCGGTGGCGGCTTCACTCAACGGAGGGAATGTACTGGCCACTTTTGTGGAGATGCTCACTTCCTGGATGAAAGAGCTCGGTATGTATTTTAAGTCATGCTGGTATTGGAGGTCTCTTTCACAGTATTTTATATTTTAATCCAAATTTTAATTTGCTCCTCTCGTGGTCTCTCACAGGCGCGGAGATGAGGGATTCCTGCTTATATGAGAAGCTGATTCATAGCGCCCTGACTCAGGAAACCAGCGACCTGAGGGTGAGTCCCACCCTCCTGGGAGAGAGGCACGACCCTCTCTGCCTGGGTCAGGTGACCAACATCTCCCCTACCAATCTCTCTCTGGGTCATTTGACCAGGGCACTGTGCCGCGGAGTCCTGGACAACATCACGTCCATGATGCCTGCTGAACGTCTGCAGCGGGCGGGGGTCTGCAGGATTGTGGGCAGTGGGAGCGCCATCGCCCGCAACGAGGTGCTGAGGCAGGAGGTGGAGAAGGCCTTTCCTCTGCCGGTGGTGTACGGACAAAACGCGGACTCTGCTGTCGGCGTGGCCATGGTCCTCTGTGACCTTCTGTGAAAAGAATCCACGGGGGAATCCCTGTCTGTTTACACGATTAATTGAGAATTTTGCACATTGCAGTACTTATGTAATGGCATCGCTTTGTATAACCCTCATGTTGTCCTCGTGTTGTCCTCATGTTCCTCATGTCCTATATCAGTGTTCTTTTTAATTCCCCAAAATAACATGATTGATTCCACACTCTCAACGCTCTTTAGCAAGTACAGATCTCTAATTTCATTAATTTTGGGGCGTCTTATTCAATTTTAAAGCATTTGAAAACAAATTGAAGTGTTTTTAAACATGAAGTATTGAGTAAAAGTTGACATATTCCAGTCTGTGATTATCATCAACATCCATTCCTTTAATTTTAGTCTCAATAATTCCTAATTTCTGCTTTTCTAACTCAAACATTAGGTATATAAAATGAGGTTTATTGACTACAAATTCCCCAAATAATTTTAAAATTTGAGTTAAAGTGTTACGTAGTGTTAAAAAGGTCACAAAAGTGACAAACATAAATAAAGCGTCAAAAGTGTTGAATAGAGGACAAAAAAGTAAGAAAAAGTTAAAAACATCAATAGAAAGCGTCAACAAAAGTGTTGATTTTCAATTTTGACGGGAAGACAACACGAGGGTTAAGCAAAAAACATCAGAAATGCTATGACAGGTAACGCAGACTTGTGTGAAGTGTATTTGTTTTCAGAAGACCTGATACTAGAGATTTATACCATAACACAGATGGGCCCTTTTGCAAAGATGCTCATCATCTATCAGAAATAAATCAACTAAAGAGCTTATTTTTTCCACTGACAGCCACCATATCAGAGCGGTACACAGCTCTAAAGGACTTAAAAACACATTCTGCTGTTGTTTAGCTTTACAGCTGGTTTCTGCACCAAATCCAACAAGTTCACGCTCTTTCCCTGCGTTGCTGAAAGGCATCATCATATGATATCATCATATCATATCAAATCCATGAATTAGATCAAAATCTTATGATACATAACAGGATCAGGGGCGCTTCTTTAAATAAAAACCACAGCTACTGCATGGATCATGGCGAGGGCCAGTGGGACGAGGTTGGGGGTTCGATCCCTGGCCTGTAGTTCCATGCCAACACTGAACCCTGAATTTCTCCCGATGCAGCACCTGTTGGAATGACGACAGTTATATGAAGTTATTTTTCTCCATTAGTTCCCACCTGATGTGATGTGATTATATGGTACAAATAAATCAGATAATACATTTTTGTGTCAAATCCCAAATAGTTTTGAGTAAATGTCACTGAATTTAATATTGATTTCTTCTTGAATGAGTCACATGGATTCTATTCTGGTGCACTTATTCAAGTTGTGAATGGAAATCACTTTACACTTACATACAAAGGCACGCTCATATTCACAAATCCAGGTAGGAATTGGGAATTAAGCATAAAGCTGTACAATATAAGATATAAAATTGTTTTTTTGCCTATTTCAAATACTTAAACCATCTAGTGCCACTGGTTACCATCTCAGTATGTGAAGGCCTGTGTGCCCTGTGATAAAAAGGAAGTCATCTTAGGAGAGGAAACTGTAAAGAAGCACACCAACACATATCTACAGCCTGCACTGGCTGGCAGAAGCCGTGCAACCACACACTCAGTCACAGGACCAGAACAGCAGAGAAAAAACACACACATACGTAAGTGAAACTACCACGGGGCGCAACAGACACACAGGAAGCAACATTATGGACTAAAAAAAGAGACTTAAGAAATATCAGACAGAAACCTGAGGGTAAGTTAATCATTTATGGGTTATTTGATTGCCTTTAAATGCATTTGAAGGTTTCTGTCTAAATGCCATGGGACATGCTGAAATGCTCTGAAGCTCCTTTTCTGATGAGCTCATCATGAAATACATGTGTTGTGTTCATGTCAGATGATAGTGCTCCGGATTCCTTTGTGTTATCTTGCAGCCTTGGTCTGAGCGGACAGGGTCAACACAGCATCCTTTTAAGCACTAAGGGCCCTAGTAATGGGCTCTGATATTCTCTAGGGTGTGTCACACTATCTCCCTCTGGCTTCTTTCTGCAATCTCTCACCACCGTTACAAGAAATGGACCTGTTAGGATGGACAACAATAGGACGTACACACATGTAGAACACTCCATTGTAGTTTTGTTTTTGACTTGAAGATCCGATTTTTTACAATCTGAAACGGGAACACTTACTTCTGGTGAGTCAAATGATGTGTTATGGTTTTAAATCCTTAGATTGCTGCTGGAGAGTATTGTTAAATATCTGTAGTATCAGTAAAATCTTCTTTGTTTGAACATATTTTACGTGCATTCTCGTATCATGCTGCTGTGATTTGTTATCATATATCTACATTTGAACATACAGCCATGCAGACAATTAAGAAGACGCAGTGCGCCGCCTGGTTTTGTGGTTGTTTCATGCGATGTAATGAGGACATGAAGACTTGCCACACACAATTGAACAACAAGAAGGTTTTCAAATACAGTTTTGTCAATGAAAACAAATGTTGATTTAATTCAGATGTGATGTGATTAAGTACAAGATTTCAGTGTCATTTCTAAAACAACATTTTTATAAATAACTACGGTACAGCACATACTTCTCTGTTTTTACATCCTTTATTTTCTGACTGTGCTACATATTCCTCATGTGATGATCATGGAGTCTTAAGTTGGCAGAGTTCTTACTGAGTCATAAATTCCCCATTTTGTGACTATAAAAAGAGGAACAAGAAGCCAGCAAAGATCAGGTTCCCATTAACCTTAACATAATCATATTTTGTACAGTTTATGTACAGTATATATCATATATCTTTTAATGGGGATCATCTGAACTTTGCAGGAATATTTGCAGATTCTGTTCCTGAATAAACCATGCTGTACATGATTGGATTGTTCTGCAAAGATCAAGTGTGTACTGTTGTCATGGAAATCTTTTAAATACACTCCTTGTTAGTCACTGGGTGTAAAAACATCACATGTCTGAAAATATGTCTGTGCTCTTAAAGGCCAGCGAGGTGATCCCCTGTAACTCATGTTAAAGCACTAACAGGAAACGCTTGTCCTGCTTTATCAGAACAAAGCAAAGTGTGTGTGTGTGTGTGTGTGTGTGTGTGTGTGCTATTAACAGCCATCCCAGTCTTTCCGCATCATCCACATTCATAAAATCAATATCTGTGTACATCTTACTAATAAGTGGAAATCATTTTCTTTTATCATTTGAACACACTCAGTAGTTGGAAACCACTGGGCTACGCAAAGTAGTTTTGCACACAATTCAGAAGATGGCTATTTTTAAGTGGAAATCTGGAGATGTAGTTGAAACTAACTCTCCACATGTGTTCCTCTAGCTGTCAAACTAACTTCCCTGCATCTGTTTGATGTTGTCTGACGCTTGGGCTGGGTGTCTATGCAGACCACTGGAGCAAGAGGTGAAGATGGAGAAGTCAGATATGTTTGGCTTCTCTCTGGAGACAGACGACAGGACGGAGGAGGAAAAAATGCGTCAGAAAGCGCCAAAGAAGGGCGGTGTGGTTTCTGCCCTGGGTTTGGGCCAGGAGTTGCCCAAGGCGCCCATGGACACCGATTACCAGGAGGAAATGGAGAAGACCAAGCCGCAAATCAGATTCAATCTCAACTTTGACAAGTGAGCTTCCCAATGCAAAGAAAAAGTAATCTCAGCTTTTTTTAATACTAATAATACCATGGGTGCTGTGTATTTTCAAGCCCCATGGTATTGAGTAATGCAGAATGTGAAGCTGCTTCGCCTTTTGACCCACATTAATCTCTTGGTGTTGTCTCTAAAATATTTTATCAATAGAGGGATTCGAGGTGAGCAGCAGCCCAGCCAGGAGAGAGACAGCAAGACGTTTAACATTGATAGGTTGTTTAAAGCCGTGGCCAGTGGGGAGGTCAGAAAGCTGGATGGCCTGCATCAGTACCTGCACCAGAACATGAAGAAACTCTCGGATCCTCTGTGTGAGTGTGAGACTCATAGTGCAACATCTGCATCACACAGTAAGCTGTAGACCTGTGTGTGATCTCCCTGAATGTGTGGTTGCACCCGCAGACCAGTCCTATGGTAAAACTGCCCTGATGAAGGCTCTGCTGCACCTCAGGGACGGCGAGAACAAGACGGTGGAACTATTAATCGACATTTCAGAGAAGATGGGCGACATCAAAGAGTTTGTGAATGCAGCCTACACCAACAGCTACTACAAAGGTAAATGTGGGTGTATAACAGAATTGCTGTGAGAATTAACTTCTGTAATGTTCTGCTTTTTTCAATTCAATTCAATTTGATTTTACGTATATTGCGCAAAATCACCACAACAGTTATCTCATTGCACTTTCCATAAAGAGCAGGTCCAGACCGTACTCTGGGATGTTATTTACAGAAACCCAACAGTTCCCACCAAGAGCAAGCACTAGGCCACAGAGGCAAAAACCTTCTTTCTGTTTTTAACCGGTTGGGGGTGAGAGAAAAAGACAGACAGAGACAGAGAAAGAGAGAGAAAGAGAGAGAAAGACAGACAGAGACAGAGGAGAGAGAGAGAGAGAGAGAGAGAGAGAGAGAGAGAGAGAGACATTGTAGCAGAGGTTGTCGAGCAGGAACATGGAGGCGGCAGGTGACTCCCACTACAGATCCAGACTCCACAGCTCCAGAGCCAGAAACACCAGAAGGAAGCGATAGGAGAGAGGATAGGGGCGAGAGAGCACAAGACTATGGGGGCGAGAGAGCACAGGACTCCGGGAAAGGGAAGAAGTCGAGTTAGTAACATGTTTTAATGGGATGAGTTTCTAAATACCTATTAATGTGTGACTAGTCTCACATTGCCAGACCTACAGTATCTCCACAGCGCTGTGGAGTAAGGCCTGTCTACATTCTCGGATAGGAGAAAAAAACGCTCGGGGTTGTTTGCATTTCTTTAAACCAATCACGGTCGTCTTGGGCGGCGCTGAGCTCGGAACCCAGCGATGGTCGCTCTGCTGAATAGTCTCGGGAAGGAACTTGTTCTGTTTTTACATTTGCACCCCGCATAAGAAAACGGCACATAGAATACTACATAAGGTTGAACTTGTTCTTTGTAAATCTTTCCCATCATTCCCCGATGGAACCACGCAGGCCTAATTGTTGCACAATCCAAATTGTCTTCCAAACTTGCCATTTTCAGCGTGTAGCCTGCCAGCTCGAGGTTAGTTAGTTAGAGTTTGAGAACGGCAACACACAAAGAGCGAAAAGGAGAGGGACAAACGGCGGGTGAGCCATGCACCAGATGTCAGGCAATTATTCTGGAAATGTACTTCTGTTTATCCAGACTAATTTGTGACTAACAGGCCAGACCGCTCTCCATATAGCCATTGAGAGGAGGAGTTGTTCCTATGTGAAGCTGCTGATCAGTAAAGAAGCAGACGTCCATGCCAAAGCCTGCGGAATATTTTTCCAGCCGCATGATGGCCCCAACTTCTACTTTGGTGAGTCCATGCTGCTGCAGGAGATCACACAACTTACATTTGACTACCCTTTTCCAACAATGTCCAAACACAGAGAAATCTGTAATTTGAATCAATGACAGAGCGTGGAACTTGTTTTTCCTGTCAATGGCGTCATATATTGTGTTTGACCGGGCCATTTCCAAATAATTTGAGCAAAAGCAAGTCTTTTCTTATTTGAAATCTTAAGGACATTTGTTAACGCATGCGTACATACCATTTAGAAGACCAATATTACAAATTATGTTGTCCAGAATTCTGAAGAGCAGTTGTCTAATCGTCTGAGACAGGTTGTTTTTTGCAATTTGTAAAGGAAATAGGGGATCTTTAGGGGGAGATAGCAGGTATACAGTAGATGCCACATACAAGTGGTAAAGAACATCTGAAAGTAGGTAACCTGATTCCTTTGAGAGGTTTTTCTAGTCATGAATCTGTTATTTGCACAAGGGTTTGCAGATGCAAAAGGAAGTATCCAAAGAAAAAATTAAAAACACAAAAAGGGCTCACATACACATAATGTTCAGCCCCCCTCCCCAGCCCAATCATTTTGATGCATACTGGACCATGGTTAGTCATCACAAAACCCTACTACACATTCAGACCAAGATGCATTTAAATCAGTCATACAGAAGATAACAAAGGGAACCTGGGGTCTCTCTGTGTTGTCCTCAGGTGAGCTGCCTCTGTCTCTGGCAGCCTGCACCAACCAGCCCGACATGGTGGACTTCCTCATGGACAACAGTTACAGACGAGCGGACGCTAAGATGGGGGACTCTAAAGGCAACACAGTGCTGCACGCCCTGGTGGTGGTGGCTGACAACACTGAGGATAACACAAAGTTCATTACCAAAATGTACGACCGCATCCTCAAAACCACAGCCAGGCTGCACCCCATGCTGAAGCTGGAGGACATTGAGAACCACAACGGGCTGACGCCTCTCAAAATGGCTGCCAAGACTGGCAAGATTGGGGTAATCACATACTTCAGAGTCACTTCAGACACAGAAATTAGGTATGAGACGTTAGAGCCTGGTCCACATTCTGATCCATTAGCCTGGTCCTACCAGACTCTGGTCCATTTCATTAGTCCAGAGAGTCTGGCCTCTCTCCATTGACAAGTGTTAACTTGTGTCAAGGCGGGTACTCTGTTGAAGTTTAAAACTATTGGATCTGCCCAGAGCCACTCTGGATCTGCTAGAAACAATCGCTAACGTTTGGTCCTGACGTTGGCTTAGCATCGCTAGCGTTAGCCTTAGCCAACTCCTTAGCTAACTCCTAAACCATAACCTGAACCTTCCACTAATGGAGGGAATTGGAAGAACATATTTGGGTGAATCATTGGCAAAGAAATGAAATAAAAAATAATGATTCAGGGGAAAATAATTAATTAAAAAAATCATCACCAAAACAAATCCAGATACACACAAGAATGGATTTATTATCTCGCCCCTCATAGAAATATATTGGTGCCCTAGGTCAAAAATACACTATTGGCTCCCAGCTTCTCTAACAACCCAGAAGGTTGTTTTGGTGGGCCCTGTGTGTTTCTGGATTGGGGTCTGTAGTCCTTCAGGCAAAAGTGGTGTCACATACAGTACATGTCTACAATTTCAGTCCAGATGTTGCAGTACCTGGATGACTGTGATTGAACATTCCCAGACGTTATATTATTCTGACTTTCCTTTCATTTGTCTTCAGCTTTTTTCCCACATCCTAAAACGGGAGTTTCAAGAGAGTCACACCAAACATTTGTCCCGTAAATTCACTGAGTGGGTTTACGGGCCCGTCCACAGTTCTCTGTACGACCTGGCCTCTGTGGACTCGTTTGAGGAAAACTCTGTCATGGAGATCCTGGTCTACGGCAGTGACATTCCGGTGAGTGGCAGCATTGTGAGCCCAGTCCGAGCAGCTGCTGCTGTAGTCACTCTGTACTCAAACATCTGTCCCCTCTCAGAACCGCCACGAGATGCTCCAGCTGGAGCCTCTGGGCCAGATCCTGGAGGAGAAGTGGAAGACGTTTGCGGGCCGAATGTTTTTCTTTAACTACCTGGTCTACCTCCTGTACCTGATCATCTTCACTGTGGTTGCCTACTATAGAAAGGGAGGAGAGGTGAGCTGGCTGCTACAAACTGTCTAAATGATCTGTAAGCCATCCCAGACACACCTGTGCTGATTGTGTTTCTTCTTTCTGTCCCACAGCTGCCGTTTCCCGTCAAACCAACCCCAGTGGGTTACCTGTATGTCTCAGGCCAGCTAGTGACAATGCTGGCAAACTGCTATTTCTTTCTCATTGGGGTATGTAAGTGCCCGTACCTTTTCAATTCAAATAAAAATCCAGGGGCTCGTATCAGCTACCTTGTGGAAGTTGTGCTCCAATTATGTGATTTATCGAAATCCTTATCTAAATCTCTAGATCATAGACATGAAGAGGAAACGCCCAAAGCTGCAGACGTTGCTGATTGATGGATATTATGAGATTCTTTTGTAAGTATGAATGTTTCTAGCAACACAAACACACTCACACAAACACACACTCACACACAGCTCTGCATGAAGCCTCCACAGAACCATAAAACGGCTTTTAGTGGTCACACTTCACTGCTGCATGCTCAGATTTTAACCCACCAGAGGTCAGCAAAACAACATTTTTCTAAAGTCACACTGCTTTTTAAAAATATTCAGTTTGGAGTTTAGGAGCAAAGCTTCATCACCCACTATGAAAGAGTTTGCAACGTATTTATGAAGAGCATGTTTTTAGGAATTCATTGGAATCCCTTTTACACCTAAAGTCAGGTCTTGAAGTAAATTGAATGTGTTTTTGTGGGCATTTTAAAGCATATTTAGCACTATTTACACAGAACAACACAAACATTGATCCAATACATTATCACAATTAACTGACATAAAGAAGCAGGTTGAGAAGAAATTAAATTAGACAAAACAGGAATGAAAAAGTGGGGATGAATCCGTCCAGACAGTTCCACCATCCTTTCTTACTGCTTTGCTTTTCATGAAAACTTTCTATGTACTTTTTAATACAAAAGGAGCATATTGGACTCATCTTTAACTGACAGCATCTCCAAGATGATAGATGGGAACTGGGAGTGGTTGAACCGCAGCAGTTAGTGATGGTATCCGACACTGTACTTGTTTACCCATGCATTATCTGTTGCATCTGTTATAGTTATATAGGTGCTGTATAAGTTATATAAGTATAGCTTTTCAGTCACCTTTTGCTTGGTGTGTTCCTTTGTCCTTTTTCCATAATACTTACCAGCGTAGAAGAAGTATTCAGATCCTAACACCACACTGTAAAAAACACTCTGTTACAAGTAAAAGTCCTGCATTGAAAATGTTACTTAAGTAAAAGTATGCAAGTATCATGAGGAAAATGCATTTAAAGTACTAAAATTAAAAGTAATCAATGCAGAAAACCCGTTTTTTTCAACAGTTATGTCAATCAACTTAGTGTTAAATGAGCTCATCATTTCAGGCCCGATTATTGTTGGGTAGAAAAAGAAATCATAAATTATAAACATGTGTTTTGTGTGCAAAAAACTTGACTTGAAAAGTAACTAGTAACTAAAGCTGTCAGCTTAAACTAGTGGCGTACAAAGTAAAATGTTTCTCTCTGAAATGTAGGGGAGTAGAAGTAGAAAGAGTCAAGTACCTCAACATTTGTACTTAGTACAGTACTTGAGCAAATATACTTAGCTACATTCCACCACTGATACTGATCAACCAAAAGCTTATTGTATTTTATCTTTGTAATTCGTGTAGATCCCTTTGTATAGATCTGCTTTCACTTTGACTTTTAAACCACTTTTTTGTTAATCAGCGTCAACAATAGCCGTTAAATCGTCTCTGATGGGTGTGAATATAATGTGTGAATACTTTTTATAGGCACTGTATAATCTTAAATCTAGTAAGAAAGAAAGAAAACCCCATTATAAAACATCCTTTGGTGGTTCTCTTAACCCTCATGTTGACCTCGGGTCAAATTTGGCCCAATTTCAGTTTTTTCAGCACAAAACAATCGGCCTTTAGAAATTTAGAACATTAGAAATATCAATTAACTTTGGAAAAAACATCTAAAAAGCACCCACAACATTGAAAAAGTGACCAAAATGTCAGAAAAAGCGATGGTAGTGTTGACAAAAAAACATATACAGTACATATTGATTTACACAGATGATCTGAGGATATGTTTCTCATTTTGTGTTATATAGTAGTAAAATCCTCATGTTTCATAGTACTCATTTGCATTGTTAGCATGTAGCTTTGCAGAATCACAGCTGCTTCTCTGCTTTTGGTAGTTTCGTGCAGGGCGCCCTGTTCCTGGCCTCCGCCGGGCTGTACCTGTCCGGGCGGCGGGAGTACCTGGGCTTGCTGGTGCTGTGTCTGGCTCTCAGCTGGGTGAACATGCTCTACTTCTCCAGAGGCGCCAAACACATGGGCATCTACAGCATCATGATACAGAAGGTACGGTCCACACAGGTGACCCCGCCCCACAGTGGGCGTCACACTCGACAATCTGATCCCTAAAGTCTCTTTTCTTCTCTGTAGATGATCCTTAGTGATATCCTGCGCTTTCTTTTTGTCTACATCGTCTTCCTCTTGGGATTTTCAGCAGGTATTTCTCCTCTGTAAAGATTCTTTCAAAAAAGACTTATGGATGAGGACAAGGGCCTCATGTGAAAAATGTATTTGTGTTCTGAGTGAAGTCATCTCTTCCAAAATGTTTTTTTACAAGGTGATGTTATCAGGAGTTTTACTTATCTTAAAGGGTAATTCCCTTTTTTCCAACCTAGGTCTATTTCCCTATGTTTTTGTGACTAATGGGAACACCAATTGGTAAAATTGGTCCAGTATTAAGCCAAATAGCAGTGACCAGCAGCTGCAAAATAACCATAGGGCAAATGTGCATCATGTAACAACATTATGGAAAGGATCCGTAGAGAGAGAGGCATTTTAAAAATCTTTTTGTTTAACCAGAAACAGCTCTGAGATCGCTAGCACTAAAGCCACCAGACTCCATTTAAATAAATTAAAAAAGCCAACATACTGTATTTTCACATGTAAATTGGTAAACTATGTGTTTATTTGAACCAAAACTAGAATTGTGATGTCAAAGCGAAATTGTAAAGTTTAATTTGTTCTCCTGTCAACTTTGAATGAAGATACTGTATATTTACATAGATTCTCGTGGCTGTAGCAAACATAATTTAATAAAATAAGATCTTATTCGTCTCGACAGAAAGGTCGACCTCCTCAGAAATCCTTTCCCTAAAGTTGTTAGACACAAATATTAATCTGAGCCTGTCAATGGCAAAACAAGCATTTTTATGAACACAAATCAACGGTGCAATGCCTTATAACTCACATTGTAACTTGTTTTGGTCTTGCTTAATACTGAACCAATTAAAAAATGAATGTTACCATCAGAAATATACAAAAACATAGGAAAATAGGGTCCAGGTTGAAATAAAAATGAAGTAATAATCATTTTAAAGATACAGATTTGAAAACATGAGCACATTTTTAAGATCTTATACTTTCCTAAACGTGTAATAACACTGCTACACTGCAAATATTGGCTGTGAAATCTCCAGTTATTACTTTAGATTTCACAGTAACACTACTGTATATCATTTTACAATAAAACATCAAGTACATCAAGTTACATTAAAACCTTGTCGAAATGACAACATCCCAGTAGTCTAAGTAATACAGTTAAAATCACAGTAGTCAAAGCATTACTGTAAAAAAAAAAAAAATCACAACATAGCCACTATAGTAGGCTATATTTATCTTATGTTGTGTTTCCTTGGTTTGTATTTTACAATGATTACGTAAAATACTGTAAATGGAAGTACGGTAGCTTTACTGTAAAAATAATTCACAGTAACTTGCTGGACAATTGTTACAGTAAGTTGCTAAATTTGACGTTACATTTGTTACAGTGTATTGTCAGTATGCCATGAATGGAGGATGCAGCCCACTGTATTTTAACTGCTTCCTGTCTCCTGTGCTAGCGGTGGTCACCTTGCTCATGGAGCCCCCTGACAATAGGGGGCGAGTCGGTTTGTTAACCACCGCTGCCCCTGGTTCAGAGTGCTTAAAACCGTACTTCAGAAGCATCTCCTTCACCATTCTGGAGCTCTTTAAGTTCACCATCGGCATGGGCGACATGGAGTTCACTGAGCACTACGAGTACAAGGAGGTGTTCTACGTGCTCCTCATCGGCTACATCATCCTCACCTACATCCTGCTGCTCAACATGCTCATCGCCCTCATGAACCGCACCGTGGAGAGGATCACCACGGAGAGCACCTGCATTTGGAAGTTGCAGGTGAGGCGTCCAGGAGGGCTCTGGGGTCCAGTGTGTGTGTTGGAAGCAGTGGTTTGATGGAGTGCTGTGGCTGTTTTCAGAGGGCTATCACCATCCTGGACATGGAGAAAAGGCTGTCTTGCTGTCTAAGGAAGAGGTTTCGCTGCGGGGTGGAGAAGAACATCCACACTGCTCTTGGAGATGACCGGCGCCGGTGTTTCAGGTTTGCTTCATGCAGTTCCATGCCAATCCAGTCAGTGACTCACGTGTCTCCAGAGGCTCCCTCAGGAGCTGCATGTGACGGTTCTAGACCATTTCAAATGGAGAGGGCAGGCTGAGGCCACTTGCGATTTTAAGGGTACCCAATATATTCAGCTCAAGTATTACATACAACCAATCCTCCATAGGTTTAATTCTACACAAGACTAACAATACAGACATAAGCCTCATGTTGTCATCGGGTCAAATTGTCCCGTTGTCCTATATCAATGTTCTTTTTAATTCCCCAAAATAACATGATTGATTCCACCCAACGCTCTTTGGCAACTAAAACTCTCTACTTTAAGTAATTTTGGGCTGTCTTATTCAATTTGAAAGCATTTGAAAAACAAATTGAAGTGTTTTTGAAATAGTATTGAGTAAAAGTTGACGTATTCCAGTCTGTGATTATCCATCAACATCCATTCCTTTAATTTTAGTCTAAATGAATCTTTTCTACTTTCTAACTCAAACAATAGGCATAGTTTCCTATAAATTAGGTTTATTGACAATAAATTCCAAAAATAACTGTAAAACTAAATAAATAAGTTAGTGTTACGTGGTGTTGAAAACGTCAAAGAAAGTGAGAAACTTTAAAATAAAGCATCAAAAGTGTTGAAAAAAAGTGACAAAAACATAAGAAAAAGTAAAAAAAACATTGATAGAAAGTTGTTGAGGCCTAATAATATGGGGGAACTGGCCACCCTTGCCCCCCCTAGCACCACCACCGGAAAGGATCCAACTCAATATTAAACGTCTTTGCCCCATCACTGATAAAGCCCCAGAGGCCCCATCGCTGTGCAGCAAGGGGGTTTGTGCTAACGGGATTATATTTAGGTAATTTGCCCCATTAAAACACGTATAAACAAGGGATGGCAATGTTGGTCTGTTGGCCAGTCTACCACTTTGGTTCAAACTCCATCCATCCATCTTCATCCGCTTATCCGGTAACGGGTCTCTGGGGCAGCAGCTCCAGCAGGGGACCCCAAACTTCCCTTTCCCGAGCCACATCAACCAGCTCCAACTGGGGGATCCCGAGGCCTTCCTAGACCAAGTTGGAGACATAATCCCTCCAACTAGTCCTGGGCCTCCTCCCAGCTGGAAGTGCCTGGAACACCTCCCTGGGGAGGCGCCTAGGAGGCATCCTTATTGGTTGAAACTGAAATATATTATCTTATAATTTGGATGGATAGCCGTGACATTAAGATCCAACATTCATCTTCCCCTCAGGATGATTTGTAATAACTTGATCCATTCATTTTGCATCTGGCACCCATCACAACATCTAGGTTTAGTTTTGCTCAATAATACTTTAGTTTATGATGAAATACCTGCATAACTAATGACATTCCCGTCAGCCTCAGCTGTACTTTGTGTTTAGTGCCAATTAGCAAGCATGCAAACATGCTAAACTTAGACGTGAACACTGTAAACGTGACACCTGCTGAAACTCTTGCATGTTGTCATTGTGAGCAGGTTAGCATGCTTAATGCTAATATAAAAAGCAGGATTGGTCATGGAAAATGAATTGAACAATTATCAAGATTTGAGATTTATTAGATTTGCAAGCAGGGTGGCCTCAGAGCTCCTTTTAACCCCGATACAGAGCAGAGAGGAGAAAGCAGCGCACTTTTACTTCATGTTCCATTCCCGGTTCACCCAGTGGTGTAGTCTACGGGATACCCAGGTATACGCAGTATCCCCGGTAAGGTAGTACCAGGATTTCCATATATCCACCTAAAAATGTGTAATGACACATGAAATCATACTTTCCATCATATTATATTATAATTATCTTCTGTGTTTTCCTTCACATAGGCTGAATCAGGGTACGTCCACTGTAAATTGGTGCATTAAAGTGTATCAAAACGCAAAGAAATTAAGTCTTTGACGCTCAAAGTTTCCTTAGAGGAGCAGACCCGGATGTAAACCCTCAGCAAACACCTAATATTATCGTACTGAATGTTTAAAACTACATGAATACTTTTAGCAACGCGCTGACCACGCGCATTGAGCTGCCAACCCTGCCTTTGCAATCTGCCGAGTGCACTGTACCTGACAGGACCTCAAAGGCAACACGATACATGCTCAGTGGCTCCCTAGCAGATTAATCAGGGCTGGAGAAAAGAGCAGGTTTGCCATGTTTGTGATGGTTGAATACCCAGTAGTACTTATCAGTGAGAAGCAGAGCATGCAAAGCATGCTTTCTATTCATGGCTAATGGTCAGTAGTGGTCCCCTATTGCGTCCAGCTATGATGGATAAGACACTTAATCTGCATGGGGTTTCCTGGTGATAGGGAGGAGAACAGTGGGAGGGTTGCTTCTGAAGTTGTTTGACTTACATTTTTGGCAGGTGTGGTCTGTTATTGGACTTGGTTGTCAGACAAAAATCTCTTGTACATGTCAAACCACCTCTACAGGCTGATCCTGAAATCAAGGTATAGCAAGTAATAATACAATAGCAGAAAAGAGAAAAGTGGAGGCGTGAAGATTTGACAGAAGATGCGGCGGTGTGAGCAGCATCGGTTGATGCACAGCACACTGTGTTCTTCACTAATTTGCCTTCTCTGACAGCTGATTGATGCATCACACAGCAGACCGTAATTGGAGCATGTGTCCCCTTGTCGTCTCAGAGTGGAGGAAGTCAACTGGAACAAATGGAACAGCAACCTGGGCAAAATCAATGAGGATCCCGGGTGCTGGGATCGTGACCAACAGCCCGACTCGAACACTCTGCCGGACAGACCAAGCAGAGGTGCACAAACGATTTTCTGCAATTAGAAAATGTTTAAGCATTTCTCTGTGACAGGAAAGTCATCCATGTCTAGTAACATTTCCTTGTGTATCCACAGGGAGGAGCTGGCGAGGCTTGTTCTTGGATGGCAGCAGGCCGTGGCGGCAGACATACGAGGCCACAGAGATGAGTCCTCTGGGCGCCTCGCCGGTCTAAAGAGACAACAGAGAGCTTCTTTCTGGCTGCTCAACCTGACTGACCCGAGCAGCGAGGCATTCAAACCTAAAGACAGTATTCAGTTCCCCAAGAAATGTAACTGTCAAATGTGTGGACTGCCATCCTGACTGACTGATATTCCCGTGCCAGATTGATTTAAAATTCTGTCTTTGAGGAAAATATTTCACTAAGATAAGCAGCGATGAGGAAGATATTTCGGATATTTGTTCAACTGAAAAATAGAATGTATCAAAGCTGAAATCTGCATCAAGTGCTGCTAATACATTAAACATTTAATCCAAAGGCTTTGGCACATGCTGTTTCCACCACCACCTGAACAGGATGCACATCCTCTCTGCACAAAGGCCAAAAGCTGCCGGCACCTTTGCCATCGCTCAGAATCCTTCATGGAGTAATACTGATTACGAAAGGTGCTGATCCTGCTCTCCTGCTGTTTGCCCTTTATACAAGTCCCATTTTCATCACAGCCAGACAAGCTAAATCTACTGCAGTCAGGTAGTCCTGTGGATTTCACAGCTTGCTTTGTCTTCTCTACTTCCTGTTTCTATTTGGCAGAGGCAGGGTCTGATAAATAGCATGAAAGCACAGCAATCGGGTGCAATAATCGCCACCTTCAGCAATGGGTGTCTCAGTTACAAATTGCATGAGGTTTAGGCGGGCCTTTGGAACCGTTTGGCCACTTGTAAGGCCGATTATGTAAGACACAAATCTGAATAGTAATTGACCGGAACTGTCCGGACAAGATGACAATAGTTGTCCCGTCTCATGCAAAATGAAGGGAGCAGGAGAAAAGGGCACACCAGCAGATGCTCCAAAACCACGGTTCAGACTCATTTCAAAGCATAAATTAGAACTTTATTTTATTATTACAATATTACAAAAAGAGTAGCACAACTCTCACTCTCTTGCCTCTTATCTGTCGTACAGAATGACACAAAAGAAAGGCTTGTGGACCTTCTTCCATTTCACAGCAATAGTACAAGAAACAAAAGGAAAGAAAATTTAAATAACAAGCAAATCAAGTATTTTAAATAGTCACAACTGCAAACTGAAGCTTTGAAACTTGGAAACAAAATGTTACAACTCAGTAACTACACATTTGCTAAAACATAATTACAAAATATTACTCCTTTTTCTTGCTTTCCATTATAAAGAATCTCTAAGGATTTGCTCGGTCTAGTCAATAAAACAAAAAGAAGAAAATAATTAAACCATAAATTGCTGTTTCTGTGTATCCTTACCATCTTCTTTCTCCTTATTATTTGGGGTTTTCATTAAAACCATGCTCATTCTCAAGGGAAGTCCAAGGACCAAACACTTAAGGCTTTTTAAGGGCTGTTAGGGAGTTAAGTGAAAAAAACATGGGCGTCTCACACACACACACACACACACACACACACACACACACACATACACTCTCTCTCTCAAACACACGCACACACTCACCATTAACTCTACCCACAATCAGATCAGCAGTCAACAATCACACACAATCGTTAAACTTTAAAGTTACAGTAGTCTAGTAGGTAAGCCAGTGTACAATAAAATAAACAATGCATTTGCTGTTTCACTTTAAACTTAAGTAAGTTTTGTTTACCTCCAAGTGATCTTGCAAGTGATCAATTTGGTCTTTTCAAGCCGACTTCACATCAGAATCAGCAGCAACTACACATAACTCAATTCACTTAAGTTCCTGCTGTCAGGATCAAACCTCTGGTGAGGCTCAAAGCTGGACTCTACAGGACCTTTATTAACACTATCGTTTCTTCTAATCCAGAGTTCGGTCCTGGTAACTAGCCTATCGCCTTCAATAACTGCAAAAAAAACAACAAATAATCTTAACATTCAAGTAAAACGTTTGTCATGGTTACAAAAATCTGAAAAGGAAACAAACACAAAATGGCACATCTTCATAACGGTGTGTCCTTGTTTACATGACTTTGGCCATTTTAAGGTATCAGAGTTAATCTTTCAGGACTTTTTTTCTGCACTAAACAGTTCACGATCTTGTTACCAAACCTTCCTGGCATTGACAAAAAGTTGTTGTTGTTTTAAAAACCTGAATTCATTGCAGCATTTTCAGCAGGACAGAGCACCGGCTGTCCAACTCGTGTGCTCCCTGCTGCATCTTGACTATGTACAAACAACCTGATTACATGCTTCCTAAACTGACAGAGAGGAATCAATCTTGAATAATCCTATTATACAAATAAATAGTTACATGTAAAAAAGAAAAAGAAAAAAAAAGAATAAAAGCTATGCGTACATGTGCATACCGAAAGCTTTTCTGACTGTACTTTGTAGTCTCCAGTGGCTGGTAGTTCTACTTTCTTCTGTCCTCAAATCATTAGGTTTAATATTGAAGTTACTATGAGATTGGAGCGACCACACCAAAATTAATTTAAATTAGTCACTTGTGGGAAGTCTCCAACCCCCCCCCCGTGAGAAAGGACAAAAATGGATGGATGGACTTGGCTAATTAAACTAGTCTGAGTCCGAGTTCCTGACATGACCCTATAAGAAAACATCCGTAAGTAGATCTTGACATTATTCAGTGAGGGATCTATCTGTTCTTCTTCTTTCTTACATGCATAAGAAACTGCTACTGATAGGTCTGAAGTAGAAATAACGCAGGATCTGGTCAGACCCAGGCACACAGATACAGTAGAGGAAGGAGGGAATGACAGTACAGATGTGTATACACACGCACATAAAAGTTCCCTAAAGTGCCAGGTAATAGCACTCATTAACAAAAACAACAGTAGCAATTGATCACTTGCAAGATTTAGTTTTAACAAAAAAAAAAATGAACCAAACCCCCCCCCCCCCCTACTGTTCTCCTTTAAATATATTAATTGACCCTCTTTAACATTAGCGGTCATTTGTTTAAGTTATCAATGCCGTTTTATTCATGTGTTTCCTTTCTTAAGACTAAACAACGGGGTTTTGATAACTGTTGTGTAGACAAGGCCATAGCTTATCTGTACCCTGGGTGCTGGATGAGAGCAGTTCTACCATCCCCAACCTCTGGACCTACCCTGCTCAGAGGAGGCCTGTGCATCTTGCCCATCAACCCTAGATTCTGATCGCGGAAGTAGGGCGTCTGGAAGTCCCCACCCAAGTAATCTGCTGTTTGCATCAGATTAGACTGGGCGGAGGAGGTGGAGGAGCTCGTTCCTAGCCTGAAATGGGGAGCCCCAGGGGGCCCACAGTCTAGTGTGGTGCACCCCCCTGGGCCCGCACCGTGGAATGGCATGGCTATGTCCTGAGACCCGGAGCTGTCACTGTTGGGTGTGGGTAGGATGCTGCTGTTCCAAATGTGGGACTGGAAGTAGTGACCATTAGTGTAGTGGGCCATGGGGCCGGGCATACCGTTGTTGACAGGGGGGGAGGGGGTGGGCCTCTCTACGGGAGGTTTCAGTGTGTAAGGCTGACCCACACACACCTCTGCAGGGTAGCCCATGCCGTTAAAATGGAAGGCGGGGTCCCTGGAAGGCTGCTTGCAGAGGTGGCCCCCACCGTTCTGAATGTGGGGTACGTGAGCCAACTGGTGCTGATTCCAAGAGCGCATCTTCTGCTGCTGCGCGTTACGTTGTAGCTGTTGTTGCTGCTGATTCTGTTGTTGATGCAGCATGTGGTGCTGCTGCTTGAGATCAGTGTGGTTGGAAGGCAAGTGGTTCATAATTGCCACACTGTGTGGGGGGTGAGCTCCTAACGGGGCGGTGGCTTTTTCTTGAGAGCCCATAATGCAGTTGGGTGGGGGAAAGCCAGGGGTGGCAGGGTTACTGTGCATGGACACCCTGGAGCAGGCGCTGATAAGCAGGTTGCGACTGATAGGGCTGGGGTTGGCGATCTGGCCCTCACACATGGAGGTGGCTCCTGCACCTTGGGCCCGAGCTTGGCAGAACTGGTTGATCTGATGCACGATGGTGCTCAGGTCAGCCTGGCGGCCCTGGTGCAGCCCGGCAGCCATGGAGAGTGGAATGGTTGAGGTAGAGACAGTAACATTAGGCGGTGCATCGCCGTCTGGCAGCTTTCTGCTCCCCTGCAGGCCAGGTGGGGGCTGCTGCTGAAGGTGCTGCTGCTGAAGCATGACGGTAGATAGCCCCTGTGGGTGACCAAGGGCTGGGTGCTGAGACAGAGTCTGAAGTCTGTGTGGGCCCTGAGGGGGCTGGGCCATGGGGGGAGGGTGTCTGAGGCTCTGGGTGTGACCCTGCTGCTGAGGGAGGGGCATCTGTAGAGTCTGAGGTGGGTCCTGCGGTTGGAGGGGTAAGCTCTGCGGGAGCCGAGTAAGGTTCAGCAGAGGTGGGTGGTGGTTTAAAGTGCTGGTCGAAGCCACTTGGTAGGATCCGGTGTGGGGGTTCATGATGACTTCAGGGTGCAAGCGAGCCCGGCTACCGTCAAAATCCTTTAGGATGCCTTTGGCTGTGGGCACCTTGATGATGGCGAGGAGGCCTGTCTTGGCACTGGCCTGAGAGGAGGGGTAAGGGCTGTAGCGCTGGCCTGACGTATCCAGCCCGTTGACTGTGCGGCGCACGTGGTTTCGCTGCGGCACCTTGACGCTGTTGGGGAAGATTTTGATGGTGAGGGGGTTGTTGGCAACCTTCTTAGCATACGCATCCAATTCCGCAGGGGTTGGAAACGGAGCAGATCTCATCCTTTGTGTGGTGTCCCCTGGGGTGGAGGAAAGGACAGGTCAGAAAGCAAGAAATAGAATTATGGGGGACCAAGAGAGTGGGGAGGGAGGCACAATGAGAGGGACAACATCATCCAGGAAGAAGTGTATATAATACAAAAGAACCCATCAGTTGGAATCTGAGCAGCTGTGCGGAAACTGATTTGGACACCGTTCTCATATTCCACACCTCAGTGTTTTTCTCCAAAAACACGCGCAGATTCCATCTCATGGAGAAAGAGAGATTTCCAATCTCATTCTGAGGTGATTATTGTGGGGGAGGGGGACATTCTGAGTCTCAAATCAAATGTGGTGGTGTCTGTGACGTTGAGGTCAGGAGCTTTTAGTGTCCTTAATTTTCGCAGCATCTGGGCATTCAATAACGGGGAGGGGGGGTTGTTAGCTGCTTGCTACTGAATCACAAACTTAACAAAGATTGAGCAAGGCTGTGTTGGTCCCCTGTGGCTGCTTTGGGAAGAAGGAAAGAGAGAGATTGACGCAGAGAGCAGAGCTCCATGACAGCAGACAAGTAATCAGACACAGCAGCAGCGTGTCTGATCTGCGGGAACACCTCCCAGGCCTCAGCTCGCAGACATTTGTTACACCTGCTAAGCACCGTGGCTAAATTTAACAATGTCGAAGTGACTATGGGAACATGATTAGGTGTTTGTGCATGTGTGAGCGCCAGGGTATGTATCCTTTAAAAATGTGCGACAGCATCATGCAGGTGTTGGTTAACGCGTCAGTGTTTGTGCACATAATGGCCGTGATCGCATGTTTGGATTTAACGCAGTGGGTTCACTTCCACTTTCTACACGAACACAATAAGAGTCAGTGCTAATTGTTTGTTTGACTCTGGTCCCTGGTTTTACTCAGTCTCACTGTCCCCATCACCTCCGCCCCGCAAGCCTGACCTACTTACACCACAGCTTTCGCACTGATGGACATGAGCGGAGCGGATCTATGAGAAGGATCACTAGTCTGACTAGTGACTGAGCTACATTTAATTTACTTTTATGTAATTTTTAAAGAGGGGACTTTAGGTAATATAGCTGTCATCATTACGGCACACAGGGTACTTCTCTCTGTTATTGAGTGAGCGATAATTTGAAATGTCTGAATTTCTGGCAGAGCTCTGGGGTTTGATGTGGCCATGGCTTTATACTCAGTCTCACGGCACGCTGCCCGGGCTTGAGGGATGGCGGCACAGAGCTGAACTGCGAGCTCTGACACGGATGCACCAGGAGTGGTGCCAACTGGCTAATTAATTCCCGCTTTCTTTGCGAACAGGAAACAATGGGCAGCGATGTGCGAGGCCGGCATGGGGCGGCACACAGGGGGCTGCTGTGACCGAGTGTTCAGCCTGCTGATGGCAGCCTCATTAATGCAAGGGTCTGGGCCAAGGGGCTGGAGCTCGACACCCTCCATCACTGAGGCCTAAATGTGTGTCGGTGAATCAATGCCAGGGTAAGCAAACACAGATAAATGAACACTTAGACACAAGCTCGCAGTCGTGCTGAGGATGGACTTCACCTGTCAAACACAGGTAATGATTAATGACCTGGTTGGAAATGATGGTTTATATAGTGACAGAAGCAGACTAAAAAAATGCAAAGGCAGTTCATCAACGGATCACATTTAGTATGCCATACATACCATTTAAGGCAATACAACTACACTTTGATAAACTTGTTTGTTTTCAGTATTCAGGTATTCTATATCAACCACGTTTCATTTATTATCCCTGTGCCGCCGGAGGTTTCTGATGTCCCTTATTTTCGG
Organism: Etheostoma cragini; assembly: GCF_013103735.1. Lineage (NCBI taxonomy): Eukaryota > Metazoa > Chordata > Actinopteri > Perciformes > Percidae > Etheostoma > Etheostoma cragini. The sequence continues at coordinate 1,878,413 of NC_048419.1, read as the reverse complement.
ATGAATGTCCTGCACCTTCTGCTTTCTTTATGTTGACATACTACACTCTGGTTGATGCGGGAAACAAGCTCCAAGCCAGAACTGACAATCAAATGATGTTTTTTTTTTGTAAAAATTCTCATCACACACTCGACAGCCATGTTAATTCCAGAGCTCGCCTCCCTACTTGCAAGTGTTCCACCGGGAACAAAAATCCTTTCCAATGCTCTTTTGCAGAGCCCCCGTACCTCCTTCCCGCACTTAGCGTCGCCCAAGACTATTGTGATTGGTTTAAAGATACACCAGAGCGCGTTTTCCTTCCATCCCAGAATGCTGTGTGGACTATCCAGACCCTCCGCCGTAGCGCTGTGGAGGACATATCTAGAACTTGTGAGATTGTGTCACAGCCTCCTTAATGTGCAGTTGTTGTCGAAAACACACATGTCAATGTAGCTGTAGAAAGGGTAGTAAGTAGGTATGGAGAGAGTACTACCAGCTGTGGCAATGACTATATCTTTTATTTATTTTTTGAGAGCATTTTAGGCTTTTATTTGTATAGGACAGCTTAGATTTGAAAGGGGAGAGAGGGGAATGACATGCAGCAAAGGGTTGCAGGTCGGAGCTATTCAACAGCGCCACCACACGCTTTCCCAAAAAGGATTAATGCAGACAGCAACATAGTATACAATACATAACAACATAATGCACAAGACAACATGAAGGAATTTTTGAGGTGACTCGGGAGGGTGGGAAAAAAACAAGAAACCAAGGCAGTCAGACGGATGCGGGGGGGGGGGCCATGTACGGTGTGAAGCGAGATAATGAGTTGTGAATGTTAACCCTTGTGTTGTCTTTCCGTCAAAATTGAAAATCAACACGTTTGCTGAGGCTTTTTCTCGACGTTTTGAACTTTTTCCTTGCATTTTATTTCCTTTTTTCATCACTTTTGATTGTTTTTTTCCAATGTTTGTCACTTTTTTGACATTTTCAACACTAAATAAGGAATTAATTAGACTGAAATTAAAGGAATGAATGTTGATGGATAATCACAGACTAGAATATGTCAACTTTTACTCAATATTATTTTAAAACCACTTCAATTATTTATTTTTTTACAAATGTTTGAAAATTGAGTAAGACTCCCAAAATGAATGAGAGTAGAGATTTGTACTTGCTAAAGAGCATTGTGTGGAATCAATCATGTTATTGTGGGTAATTATTGGGTAGTTAAAAAGAACATTGACACAGGAAAACTGGTAAATTTGACCCGAGGACAACATGAGGGTTAAAGACCACAGGTCCACTTCAAGTACAACATCATCTCTCGGGGGGGGGCAGACGAGCTGCTTGGGGATAGAAGGGTACATACTGAGCCAACGTGGAAACACAAGCAAGACTAGCTGATCAAAACAGTCACAGTTAAAGAGCTTCAACAGAGACCTGCATTGGTTTTCTAATCGGGTCAGACTGTAACAATTAAGTCCTATTTATACCAACTGTTCACATGATAGACCCATATGAAATGCAATTTTAATAATATGGCCCAGGCTTTGTTTAGCAGGAAAGACCTAACCGTAGACATGAGCCAAGGGTAAATTATTAAAAATGTGTGTATAATTTCTTATTGGTATTTAAGAAAATTACGCAATGTTAGAAATATAGCTTTTACACACATTTAGATTGAGAAGTATAGCAAGAAAATCTGCAGCAAGCACGTAACTATGTACAGTTATTTCGTTGCCACCGGCACTCGTGTAATGAGTTTTATACTTAAGTTGGAAGACTCAGGCAAGTAGCAAAGAAAGCAATGTCAATGTCTGGAAACTGACCAATCCATTAAATTGGAAAAGGGATTATACATTGTTAACAAAGCTTAGGCAGGCATTTTGAGATAAAATAAATAAATAAATAAATAAATAAAAGCAAATCAGAATGAAGGGTTTAACTGAACTGCTGTAAAATGTGTAGCAAAATCTGTTGATTGCAGTTAAGCATTGTTTTCCCCAAACAGTGGATAAAATCGACCTCTTGCTGGCAGCTGTTGTGTGTTCTATTAAGCAAGTGTAGCGTATTAGCGTTTCAACCTTAACCTGGAACCTGGATTAGTTGAACAGCTTTAAGTATCAAGGGAGGGTTAATTAGGATATGAGCAAAGTTTGTAGACGGCTGCTGGTGGCTGCGAGCATATCATCTCTCAGATCTCCAGCTAAGCACATTCCCAAGGAGGAAACAGGGGAAAGAGGCCGGTCTGGCCGTGCGTTAATTACCCCGCTGCTAGCTAGCTAGCTGGAACACAAGTGCACAGTCAGCAGGCACTAATTAGGGTTTCTTTAATTCAAACTACTGTTTTTATTGAACATGGTTTAAGCAGCAGGGGACAGGGGCTCACGCTGCTGTAAATTGCAATTTTCACACAGGAGCAGGAAATGAGGTCTGAAGTTTCGGCATCAAATTAGACATGTGATTTGGTTTCCACACGAGGCCCCCTCCTTACATTTTAAAGAGCAGGGCTTCCCATGCTGATAGACCAAGACTGCGAGACCTTTGAAAACTAATTTTAATATTATAATGAGAAGAAGAAAAGATGGTTGCTTTTTGATCTGCGATGTGAAAATAAGCCAAGTGGCCCAGCTGTACGTACGCTGTTTGTTCTGCCTGGGAGAACTAGAGACCAAGGACCACTTCGTGGTACTTGAGTCACCCTGCCTGGAGGATGAGCAGTTTTCTTTGTGACCCACTGTCTCTTTGCGTACCTAATCTATTCCTTCAACAGCCTTTACATTTCACAGCCATCATCTCTTAACAGTCGATCCCTGATGATAAATAGCACAGCTGATGTGGCCTTGCACCTGACGGCAGCCTGCAAGCTCGTAACTTTTAAATGATTCTCCTGTGCACAGATCCTCCTGCAGGAGTAGAGGCACTTCCCGGCAAGCCTGGCGCTCTGGAGCTCTTTGTGGAGATAGAGAAAATAGAAGTGTCAAGGACAAGGTTCTGTAACATAAAACTCAGCATTAGAGTGCACTGAGTGGCTAAAAGGATAAAGCTCAAGCACAGACAAATGGGAACACAAATTGGAGTTATTTATGTAAACCCTCCATCTGAGCCTTTTTGTGTGTGAAAACTTGTCAGAATATTGAATAAAGATTTCAAGTGACAACTTTAGTCTATGAATTTCACCTAAAAGCAGCCAAGCACACATCTCATGATGTTCAGCTATCAAATTATCCTCCATGGTGGGTACACGATGGGGCTCTGCAGAGACAAGGAGTCCTGTGAGCAGCCAGGAGGGAGATTTTAACTGAGTGCGTCAGTGTACAGGGAACATGAAACACAACCAGGTGGCCCAATCCGCAATCATCCAGAAGGTGATCTATTGGGGCAAGATGGTAGGCAGCGAGAAAAGAGTCTTATTTATATGGCACTTTGATAAAAAACTATCCAGAGTAAAATGAAAAACAGTTCCACAACTTTGTATGCAACACCTAGTCTCTTAATGACACTTTCAAGAGCAGATGAAAAGGAAAAGGCTCATAAGAATGGCGAGGAGAAAATAACATAGATTGAAATTGCACTTCTAGGATCGTTCGGGAGCACGCTCCATCACCAAAATGGATTACAGCGTTGGGCAGAAAGACAAATTGAACTCTAGTTATGTCTCGTGCTCTGATGTGTCTTACTGTGTCAGATAAAGGAAGAGCAGAGAAACGGTGAAGCTGATGGCTGCCCTGTGTCACCAGCCTGCCTGCCTGAGTGAGTGAGGCAACAGACGTTGGCACTTAGCAGACTCCCTCACACTTGCCGATCTCCTGGGGGTTGGCTGATTACTGTGATTCTGAGATTACAGTCTTGATGAGCTGGAGCATTTTACAAAATTTAGAAAAGAAAAACCTACTGCAGAAATGGGTCATGCTAGAGATGAGGTTCCACCCTGAGAGAACCAGGCAGGAGCAAAAGGAGACTTTATGATCAATTAAATAAAGCTGACCAACTAGATGGGCCATAATGTCGGGGAAGTGACTAATCTTTTGGGTATATATAAAAACCTTGCTGTTGGAGAAACAAAGGTAAGCTGATGGTATAGTAAGTGCAGGAATCATTGAGACCACGCATGCATTATTACAAAATCTAAATGTACATTTAAATGTATCTAAAAAGTAGGGCTGGAACGATAAGCTTTTGTGGGGATTTGATTCTTTCCCAATACATGGGTGCTGATTTGATTTGGTATTCTGGAAGTATTAGTTAGATAGTCCTGAGTAATGCGATTTTCTTTTCCTTCTTTAATAAGACAAAAAGTTGAATAATACACTTCTGGAGACAATATATTATGAGACATTTCTAAAAACTAATTGTTTCTAAGAATAATGCACATCACATGACATTTATTAAGAACATAACAGATTTTAAGCTTTTTCTGCTTTTTTTATTAATAAAAAAATAACTGATTCTAGGGAAAATATTTTTAAAAAATCTAACTAAATCAGGATACATATTTGATTCCCCCCCCCACCCTTAATAAAAAGTAATAAAGGATCATTCCACTTTTGACATGTTGTTGCATTTCCATTTTTTATTTTTATTTGTCATAAATTAATCACGAGAGCCAAAAAGACGCTGCCCCTCACACTGTAAACAGTCCAAGTTTGTCAGCAGTTAAGTTGTGAAATTCAAACACATTGAATGAACTGGGCCAGCTCGGACTAGTGCGCTGTTAAACCGGGGCAACAGATTGCTTCTTAAATTCACTCTCATTACAAGATCTTCAGGGCAAAACCACTCAGCCGCAATCTGTCTGCCAGCCTGACAGTGACTGACTCTCCCTGATGGCGAAAAGTGTCCGAGATGGTCAGATCTCAGACGTGAACGTGGCGATAGCGTTTTAGTACGCACACAGGACCGCACTCTTGTGGCAGACAGATCTACGGGGGGAGCGATGAGAGAAAGAGGAAAGGGGCCAATTCGTGTTTCATCAGCAAATTAATGGCGCAGTTCATCCCAATTTCCCTTGAAGACAGATTTATGCTGGTCGAGCACACAAATATATATTTTTTTCTTTTTTGGGTTTTAACACAGAGCTGCAGAAGAGAACCAGGCCAGGGTTGGCATGGACATCAGATGTGGGGCGGGCTGCAGGATTGTAACAGCTTGGTTTGTTGTGTGGGATGGTGGTAGTAGTTAATAGTGTGTGTGGTAGTGTGTCCCGAGATACTTACATTTCTGATGTCCAGTGTTCATCTGCGTGTGGGGGAGAAGCTGAAGGGGGAGGTCACCTGGCCCTGGCAGACAGGCCAGCATTTCACACAGACACTAATGCAACATGGGACACACACTTCTCCTCACTGCAGGGAGAGAAAGGGAGAGAGAGAGAGAGAGAGAGAGGTCAGCAGTCAGACATAACTGCAAGGCAGCACATGGTGCGTGGTGATACAGTGGCTGGGTCCAGACTAATACATAAAACTCTTTGGCCGATCCCCGGAGGCACAGGGCTGAGGGAGACATAGTTACCTTTCAATTAGAAACTGATTCACACCTGGAGCATCAGGTAAGGTGACATTTGATGCCAATAACAACTTCAATTAAACATCAAACAGCTGAAGTAAAACGGGCAGACTGGGCCTGAGGGACTGGCAGCTTTTAAAATCGACTCAGTCCCTCCACCAACTCGCCCTGCATGTTAGTCAGCTAGTTGGAGCTTGCTACCTGCGCTTTACCTCTCCGCCTCCACCAGACCGTGGCAGAGGAAATTAATGACTCCTGTACAATCCAAAAGAACATACTCGAGAGGCCCAGGCGCTGACAAGTTAGTGAGTCTCTGATCAATACTGAAGTCCTCCAGACCTCAAAGAGGCCTTTATTTTGGGGACATTACTGATGGAGCTGGTGCTGGATGTAGTGAAAAGAAACGAATAAACAGGGCTACCGCTCCATTAAATGCCTGTGCAGTAACCTGATGTAATAGAGAGCTAGAAAGTGTTTGCCATGCTCCACTTGGCTTACCGCTGTATTCAAAACACCACAGATGCTTGCTTAATCAGCACTGAAGAACAGTCAGGGAGCAAATTAAGTCTACAGAGTCCGTGGCCTCCCCCTTTGCTGCGTGGCATCAGAAGAAGGCGGCAAGTGTGCGCTGACAAACAGCGCCTATGAGAGAGGCAATTACCCACAAAACAACCTTGGCATGCCTGTCTGCCGCGGGGTGATGGCTTGAAAGTGTCTTCCCCCCTGCAGGGAGAAGAGACAAGTGGAGGAAAGAGTGACAAAGCGAGAGCGAAAGGTGGAAAGAGAGAAAGACGGGTGGCAGGTTTGGGTTGGGGGGGGGGGG
>NC_048419.1:1835053-1871929 GCF_013103735.1 Etheostoma cragini | reverse complement strand
GGGTAGAGAGAGGGGGAGACTGGTGGGTGGCAAGGCTGCATTCTTGCAGCAACTCTGATAAGGATTTGGGGGTGTTTGGTGCAGTTGATGCTGCGTCACGCTTACTGTTGCCCGCCTCCCACCACTCTCATCCACCCCTCCTTTCCCCTGCTTTCTGATTTACAGCCTGGACCGCCATATGGCAGCAATCCCTGCCCTCGATTCAACGTGTCTCCATGCATTAACTTTGATTGGCCTGATAAGTTATTCTTTTCCCTCTGCCTTGGAAGGATTTTAGGTACATGGCGCCTTGCAAGATTTTCAGCTCCGTCCCATTTATCAGGGTGCCAAGATTTCGTACACAGATTACAGCAATCGCTTTGACAAGAGGCTGGATTAGGGTGGAGAAAAACTACATATGAAATGGTGGCAAGAGACTGAAATGATGTGGGGGAAAGAAAGAGAAACAGCAGCATGAACTGTCAGTGCATTTGTTATAAGAACACACATCAACACACTACAGGCAAAAAACAGCCAACAGGCCTTCAGCCCGCCCCCTTCCTGCCTCCCCCACAGCGCCCCTGAATGTCAGAAAGCTGTGCAGTGGGGAGTGCAGCGGCAAAGGTCAGCCTATGGTAATGCCCAGGCTGACAGTCTGCTTTACAGAGCAGGAGGAGATAACACCCAACAGACGGAAGCCTGACGTCTACTGACTGGCCTCTTAGCACCGCTGCCACGGCGACTTCAAATATACGTCACACGCCAAACACTGGTGCTTTCTACAAAAGGCACCCGCCCCCACAGAGGCTTTTTTTTATTTGTATCAGGAGCAGGATGAGTACACCTGATAGATTGTCGTGTCCAGACAGGGACTGAACTTGCTCGAGTTGGAGGTGCTTCTCCTCAGGTCGTAATCGGCACATGACCGGCCTGGCTGGTGGCTTTAGCTGAGTCCTAATTACCCTCTGGTGACCATGCAAGGGGTTTAGCCTGGTCTCGGCTAGGGCTGGTCTCTCCAGCCATTAGGGGTGGGAATCACCAGGCGCCGCCTGATACGATATCATAACAATACTTATGCCACAATACGATATTATTGCAAACATATTGCAAAATTCTGCAATATTTTGCAATTTATAAAGTTTTATCCAACTTCAAATTTTTCACTCATTTCAAACGATGTCCCAAAATGGAAACTTTGTCAACATCGGTTTTATCTAAAAAGATACATTTCTCTGTTTGGTCATCTGACTTCAATTGTATTGCAGCAAAACGGGATTGTCATCAGACAAACTGACCAACACATATACGATAAAAGATTGATACTTGGAACCTGTGTATCGATACAGTATTGCCCCTGAAAATACCGCAATACTGTGCTGCATCGATTTTTTCCCCCACCCCTACCAGCCATCCACACATCCAGGCAAATAGGTGTCTACCCTAATGGCTCAGTAGCCTTTGTGACACAGAGACACAGCCCCCCCTGTCCTGAGTGGAAACAGAGTTGCGGCTGTGAAGGCCAAGCCGAGCCAGCTGGGCAGGCCTTTGGTGGAGAATAGCCAGGCGTCTTACTCTATCAGTACCGTGCAGACAGACACCACAGGGTTCTCAGAGTATTGGGGGGGGGAGGCCCCGTGACTCGCCAAGTCTCCACCAGCTACTTATGGAACCGTACTAAAAGTGTGCGAATAACTGTGTGTTTTTCATTACAGACAAATAAAGGTGAATAGACAAAGCAGGACATGAGCAAGTGGCTTGTGTTATGTGTCAAATTGCTCCCATAAAAGCTGACTTATATTTTCTTTTCATTTTGCGTTGGGGAAGGAGAAAAGAAAGCCAATGTAAAAAGAGTTAAAAGAAGAGAAGGTGGATACAGGATAGACGGACGCCGTTTAGACCAGCTGACTACATTTGATGTCAAATCTTTTGATCTGTCTCCTTCTCAAGAACTATCTGTATGTGTTCAAAATTTGGGAATTGCATCAGGCTAAATAAAATACCCACCAGCAGTAGTGCATGAGGAAAAAGCGAGGATTGTGCCCCAAAAATAAGCTCATTAGAAGGAGACAAGTACAACAATATTGGAGGAGAAAAACAATAAATGGGAAAAAAACAAGGTGAGAAAGTATGTTTGGTTGCTGGTTGAATATTAACAGATTTCTTGTACCAATTAAAAACAAAAAGCAATTAGTAGAACCAAGACACCATGTTGTACATTGAAGTGCTAACGGCTGAAGGAAAGGAGAGTGGAGGAGAAAGCAGGCTGCTGTTATTCTAATTGCATGTTTACCCCCAGGTTATGGGTCTGAAATAGAGCCAAGAACAAATGTTGCAGGAGAAATTTAATGCAACTTCACTGTGTTGATTCTCTCAGGGACAGAGGGAGTGAAATTGCTTTTCTTTGCAAGCCGAGTCTCTAAATAGGAGGTAAAGAAAGAAAAAAAAGGAGCAGGAAATAGAGAATAGCTTTTTACCCTTGAATACCAGAGCGTTCTGTCAAAAGAAAGGGGGGAAAAAGCCGTGGCTCTTGAGCACATTAGGAAGAAATGACACATCGACATGGCCTTCATTAGTCCATCGGGCTTTTACAAACAGAGGTTAAAAAAAAAAAATTTAAAAAAAAAAAGGATTTCTGTTGCTAGCAGAGAGCCACGGGCATGTTAGGCTTTGTCAGGCTGGTCCGTGGCCTAACACAATGGATCCCGATGACCCCAGCACATCCCGAGGCGTTTGGGACGGGCTGTTTGCTCTTTCAGTCAGCAGAGACCCCCCCTCGTCAACCCGGACTGTTATCTCACACCAAAAGCGAAAGGGCGAGAGAGCGGGAGACGGTCATGATGGTAGGGGGAGGGCGAAAACAACGAGAAGACGACCAACCCAAACTTCAACTCGCACACAAATTGAGAGTCTGTAAAATAGTGGTTTCCAAGTTGCTAGACGGGGGGTGTCAGACATACAACTGTCAAAAAAGGAAACTGCTGCAGTAGTGTGGGAGAGAGGAAGACAGCTACTTGAAACTACTCTTCTTTAAAAGGGAGGGAGGGGTCTGCATAACAACTTGGAGGCTGTATCAGTACCTAACTGATGGAAAAGTGACAGTTCCCTGAGGTGAGATGGTAGATATGGAGCGGAGAGAGACAGCATGCTCCTGGAATAATGCATAGTCCACAGGTGGATCGGCTAAATCTTTGCATAAGTGTCAACTACGGAAAGTTGGACTCCACGATGAAAAACGCTTCTGTCCTTAGAGGAGCTGTGTAGCATGAAACCAAGAAAAGGAAACACACTTCCAAGGTACATAGGGCCTCTTCTTTTCAGAGCGACCTCATTCTTTTACTCTTGTCTTTACATCAGCGGTTTGAAGCCTCTTGGATAATGTCCACTGCTCCTCACAGTGGAGAAGATGGCAGTAATGGTGGTAAGATGGAAGGATGAGAAGATATCAGGCAGGAAGTGTTCTGGCTATCTTTATCAGAGCAATGTAATAGCCATTACCCGTCCCCCACGTCAGCACTGCGGGGACATCCAGCCAAGGTCCATTCTGCAACTTAGGGTCAGTTCCACTTACAGCCTCTTAAGCCTACTTGCCTAGCCGAAGAGCTCTACAAATGTGGAAGGTAGAGCTAAGTGTGCTCAGTTATGTCAAGCCTTGCCAAGGTCAGACGGGCAGACACAAAGGGCTGGCTGCGCCGCATGCATTGTGTCGTGAATGCCAAAATAACGGGGCCCCTCGCTGTGCCGTTTGACAGACATGTTTACACCTGATAGAAAATGCAAGGTGGATGGCCTGCCAAAACAGAGGGGATCCAAAGTGAGGGGTGCCAGCCTAGTTATTTATTTATCTGCTGCAAATCCATCCAGAGTGCAGCCAGAAGCTGGGCATGCCTCAGTGAGGAGTAAGCCAGCCTACTCTCAGACATGACAGTCTTAAACCACTTGAGGGAGAGAGAGAAAAAAAGATCTGACATGTAGTAAAAGAAAAGGAAAGCAAAGCAAAGATCTCATGAAGCAGCTCTCCAGATTGGATTTGATTTACTCACATTTACTCTTAAAACATGTCACAGTAATCAATCATTCAAATAAATCAGAGCTTCATCTAAAACCCTGCAAGACACTGTTCAGAGACTGGGCCTGTTTTTACTCAGCACTGCAATTAAAACACTTTGGGCCCCACTTTAATGATCCAAGCGCACGGCGTGACGCGTACGGTGCAGGTGCGTTTAGGGGGTGTCCAAATCCACAAAGGTGTAGCGATGGACTGGAAATGGACAACTGCGTCGGTCTTCAACTTGCAAAAAAACGTGCGCTGGGCTTTGCGCTGGGTGCAAGATAGAGCCCTTTGACTATATAGTTGGACTTGGAAGCTAATGTCAACAAAGTGAGTCTGTAGCTCAACGAAATGCCAACATCAGCAAGCTAACATGCTCACAATAACAGAGCTACCATGCCAATGTTAAACTTGGCTCAACTCTGTCTTTAAACATGCTTTATAATAAAGATGGATTGGAGTGTTTAGCAGGTTTGCCATGTTCACCATTCTAGTTTAATGTGTAAGCATGATAGCATTTGCAAAATGGCAGTACAGCTGGCTGAAGGGAGTGCTATTAACTTTGCAGGTATCTGATCGTAAACCAAAATATCTGGAAAAATTGGGACTTAATGATGGGGGAAGATGAAATGTTAAGGGATGACCACACCAAATGTCAGTGAAACTACTGTACTGGTAATGCTAGAGGAAGTCAGGGAATCACCAAAGCCATTAGGACACATCAATACTTGAACAAAGGTTTGTACCGATCTAGTAAGTAAATGTTATAATATTCACCAGATCAAGAGATCAGCAGTCTACATGAATGCCTGTGCAAGATGTCTAGACAGAATAGTTGGACCATAGTGATGGACTGAACAGTGATGGACCAAAGGACCGACATTGCTGTCCCTAGAGCCACAATACACTAGCTTGGTGTAATGGATATGCAAGAGGATAACAGTGGAGAAACACTGAGAAAAACAGGAATGCTAGTAAACACCATGGATGAGATTCTGTATCCTCTGGAGAAACTTCAGCCTTCTGCCATCAGATCACACAACTCCGAGACGTCGCTCCTACATATGAGAGCAACACTGCTCCCTTTCATCTCCTCTGTGGTGCCACCGCATCAGTGTTATCTTCACATATCCCCATATCACACCAGACAACAATGTGCTGAGTCACATGCTGCTATGTCAGATGCCAGACTGTGGGGTTAGGTACAGGACTAGGATGGCATGGTTAGAACAACACAGACATACAGATACTAGGCTACCGTTAATCTACCATCTCGGTGGGGATCAGGGTTTGTGCAGCGATAGATTGTCAGACTTTAGGCAGCTGGTTTTTCAAGTTGCATGCTTGTAACTGGAAATATACTGTGGCTAAGAGGAAATGATGCAATTAGCCTTCTACATTTAAACCCTTTCAGGTCTGAAATAGAAATGAGCCCAGTTGCCCAACAGAGGTTTAAAAGCAGACTTCTTGTCCTAACTATTTGACTGTAAGTCGGCCAGGCCTTTTCCCTGGTTAGTTAGTGGGAAATAACTCAATGTGCTGAGAGCTAGAGCGCAGTAGCATTGTTCCAGCTGGCGGAAAAAGGGGGAAATGAAGATGGAGTAGTTTGATTTCATTTGTTAGCAGGTGCATCCATTTTGTGTTCTTCCTCACACCCACATCGCCTCTCTCAGTCAAAGCGCTTATCAGAAATTGGACACCCCAGTGACAAATTGAGCCTGCGATTAAAGGGAGAAAGGGGAAAGCTTTGTTAAGTGCTGTTGATTGGGATCCCAGGCTGCCCTCACACATCAGGTGTGTGTGTGTGTGTTTATATCTATATGCTTGGTACAGAGCCAATAGCAGAGCTGACACCACCACCTCCACTTCTCTCATTTTCCCCTCTCCCCAGGTGTTCCCACGGCTTACATTTCTGCTCAGAGTACTCAGCAAACAAAACCAAATCAATTCAGCTGCTCCCCATCTCTCTCTCACACACACACACACATTCATGGATATATACAGTACATGCATAGTAAATTCCACAGGCAAACAAATATACACCAGTGATTTTTTTTTCCCCTGCAGAAATAATGACCTCCTCTGGTATAGCCAGTGTCTTCTTATTGACATGTATACTGTGTTTAACAAAGAAAAAAGTTAAGCATTTGTGTGTTTGTCACACCCAGACCCATATTATTGACCCAGCACTAACCAGCCCTGGCCTGTTTGCCAGCACAGCTAGACTGATTTAAGAGGGGGTCAGAGCAGCTCTGCTAGGCAGGACTGTGCAAGCGCTGACGCTCACAAATCATCCTAAAAGGGCTTAACGCACAAAAACAGCTTCCAGTGTTACACAGGCCTGCTGTGAGAGATTTATCCTCTTTGCCATTATACTAACTGGCCCCTCTCCCATATGAGCTGCTGCATATAGACCAATTCATACACACAAAGAAAACAGCCTAATTAGACTTTATGCCTGGAGGAATCACTCTAAAAATTCAACCTTTTATTATTCTGCATTAAAAACATCTTGTATACCATTAGTCTTCTTATTTATTGCTGACATGCTGCATAAATGCCGTTGGTTTAAAAACACCACAAAAGTGTGAGGGGTATCTGCATTTGTAAAATCAATCAATTTTTAGAATTCAGATGCTGTAATAACGCTGGGATACTTAGTCATTCGTGAACACGGATGAATGTAAGTAAACCAGCTTCATCTTTAACTGTGTGTTATTTTATGTACAGTTGAATGTGTTATTGTTAGTAATTACACTTCTGTGGTATTAGTTTTCTTATGTTACACATAACTGTTTAATGCAGGCCAAAAAAAAAAAGATTAAGAGAATTAAGAATTGTAAGAAGAGTGGATTACTGAGACACAGGTCTGGTGGGTGCTCTGAACTGGTGGAAATACATATACTTAAATAAATAAATAAATTAATTAATTAATACACACTGTGTGTACTGTATATATTGTGCTGCAACCACACAAGTCAAAAACAAATACCTACTCGCCGATTCCAAACCCTGCTGTGTACATGTTCGATAAAAGCAGATCAGTCTCCATCCTGTGTCTACGCAAGGTTGGTAAGGTCAACCGCCTCCATGGCAGCTCTGACATTCAGTCTGGCCTCCAGCGAGACCAAACAAGTCCCCCTCGCACCTACAGACCAGCTGAGGAATAAAAGACATCTTTTTCAACCAGACAGGGTTGTGTGAGATGCGCACCTTTTCCCCTCGGCAAAACACACAAGACATTTGTGGTCTCTCTTTCATCTCCTGTGTATATGTGAGAGCCTCTCTACCACCCCCCTCCGCCCCAAAGTACTTTCCCCGGCAGACATTGGCTGAGGGCACTGGGCAGTCAGCTGGGGACTCTGTGGAGAGACAGGCAAACACATGCCCGGCATGACAAACATCGCACCTCTGTGCCTGCATGGGAACATCTGGCCCTCCCAGGCTCGCAGGGCCCTCTGTCTGTCTGTCTGTCTGCCAGCTTACACATACTGTTAGGGTGTGCACTGATGTGGTCATGGCACAAATATTTGAATTCCTACACAGGTACTGGTTTAATATACAACACCAACTACAATACTAAGCTAAATGTCACACAACAACCTCAGCCCTATTCATGATTATGCAATTACTGATTTAGCAGCTCCTTAGCCCTGAAATGTTGGGATGTCAAAACTATTTATCTTGTAGATTAACTCACCTACATATTTTTTGCATAGTTTTGTCCACCAATTTAGACAGATTGAGATTAAGTTTAGAATTCCACAATGGCTGGATTTTCAACCTCAATATGTTTAAATACAGACCAAAATGTGTTCATTTTGCAGATAAGTATCGTAAACTGTCAAATACCGAAAGCTAGCATCAAATGCCTGGTCAGATTTGTTATCTTGGTTACTTATTCTTTGTTCAAGTAGTTCATGGTTCATAACAAAGATAAGCTTGAAATATTCAATCTCTTCTTCTGGCCTGTACCAGTGAGATGGAGTCATATGAGTAATAGTTAGCCCAGATGATAAAACTCCTTTTCCTATCGCTCACTCTCTTTTGCTTTCTTGCATTATCCCCGCTCATACAGATCTCCTGCAGCCGTCCAATGATTCAAGACTGATGAGGCATGCTCAAAAGGTCTACGCCATTGAGCACAGCATTAATGCACCCAGCAGCAAATTTTTTGCCATCGACCCTCGTTCCCTGCAATAAGGACAGAGCCATCAATCAGGCCGAGATAGCAGACACCAGACACGGGCTGATGAAGTAGGGGACTTTGGAGCTAATGACAAATGGATCCCTCAGATATGGCCACAGTCTTCTATGACAGTCCGCCGAGAACACTTGACCTTTAGCAAAAATTAGTCTCTTTTTGCCGACACTTTGCAATGCAAAAATGGAGAATATGCAAACTGCTGTTGCTTTTAGGAAAGTGTGGTTATTGTGTTAGAACTCCTGGGTCCGGGTGAGAGTCTCAGCCATGTCACGCCCACAGCTGCTGCTGTCCGGCCCAGACCTCCTCTGTTCTCACACCAAGGCTCTGGGAGTGACCTTCAGGAGGCCTGCTAGTCTTGCTAATTGGGGTCTCTACAGAGCACAGCAATTCCCCCACACACATACACACACTCCACTGGAGGGGGGCGGGGGGGAGAGATAGCAGAGGCCTGTGTTATTTGCTTTGTGGAAAAAAATGGAACCTGGGCTTAAAAACTGAACTTTGAAATACAGAATCAAACTTGGGCTGCACTGAAGGGGAACCAGTAAGATAACCTTTGTAGAGTCCTTTGTAACTTGGATGCTGAATGTATAGGGATGGTCAACAAAATAATAATGGAACATTGACCAAAACTTATTCCTCTGATATCAAAAGTTCTCCATAATTCTAGACATAATATTTCACAATTTTAAGAAAATCCCACTCTTGATTATGATTAAGGTTCGAAGATAAATACTTGACATTGATTTATTGAACGTTCCTCACCGCTGTCACAACAGCCGGCCAACACTGCAAAATTCAAAAGGTATTCGGTAATCCCAAATAAACCAAAGAAAAGCAGCTATTTCTCACAGTTGGCACCAGTTTATTTTGTGCAAAAAACAGTTGAACAAATAATCAGTTTTTAAAATAGTAGCTGGTTATTTGTCTGTTCTGAACCTCAGCGCAGTTACAACAGCCGAGCAGAGGTTTTTGCAAATGTGACATAAAAGATTCAAAGATAGCATTGCCAGAAGCAACAAAGTGCTGTGGGTTAAAACAGTGGTAGAACAAAGTGGAAAAGCTAATAATGTAAACGTCATAGTAGCTATTACTGTACAATACCAAGTAATGTTAGTGAGTGAACAACAGCTGAAAATAAAACATGAAACACTACAAAGCGGATCATGGGTTTCTAAAAGGGAACGTGGGTTGGGCAGCTCAGCTCTCTCATGGAGGAGACAATGACACAGGTAATGTTGAGCAGGCTCAGCCAGGCTGCACCTGTGCACTTGGAGCTTGCCAACACATCATCATATCAGTGCCATCACTCGAATAAAAAGGGAAGAACATGTACAGTAAGTCATCCTGCAAAAAAAAAAAAAAGAAGCTGTTTTGTTGAGGAGCTTGGTTTTAAGGAATGGGTTCAAAGGGAAAAATACACACTTTTCTAACAGGAATTTAAGGATATAAAGTGAACATGGTACGGATTTTAAAGTAGCGATAGATCCCGTGAATGAGACTTTGAGCAAGGGTGGCTATGAATAGAAAGGTCTGCATTTAATTTGCTAATCCATCATTCCATTTGTACTCTGCAACAAAGGGGGAGAAGAGTGGTTGGGCATTCAGAGGCAATGGAGCATGCTGAGGGGTGCGTGTGTGGTTCTCCATGGAGCCCGAGAGGCCGTGGCCCTTGGCCCTAAAAGCCCGGCCAGCGCTGGGGAGAATGGGCTCCGATGAGCTCAACGCAGGCAAGACTAATCCCTTCATGTCCAAAGAATTGTTTAACTATGTTTGACTGATTAACCCAAACCTCTCGATTGCGCTTACAATCTATTTGCTCGATCAAGTCTCCTGCATTCCACATGCTGCAGTGTGTGGGTGGTGAGGGAGGGAAAGAAAAAGTGAAAGAATGAGACAAAGGGAAATATAGAGAGAGAGAGAGAGAGAGAGAGAGATGCAAAACAATCCATTTGGAGGGTGCACACAGAAGTCAAAAGGACAGCTTTTTGGTTCTACTTGCAATTCTCCAAAAGCACATAGCACATGAGTTCCTGCGAACCAGCTGTTGGTAACATTCAAAGGTCAGAGAACTCTTGCCTTGAGAGATTTCACGTACAAAGCCAGCCGGGGTGTGTTATCATACTGCACTGGCGTGCTGGTTTTTCCACCAGCTTCATGGGAAAAGGAAATTTAAAGGCACTCTCCCCTGCGTGGAAAAAGAGGTTGCCAGGAAGATTAACCCAGCTTCCTTTTATAGCCTCTGACAAGAGGTTAAATCACACATTACACTGCCTGAAATGTCTCCTAGTAATTAGATCAAGAATATTACTCTCTCTCTTCTTCCCCTTGCAGACTGCAGCTGATCAAAGCCTAATGATGGTGTCAGTGCCATCGGCAGTGCTGGCTGGGTAAATCTCCCCATCGGGATGGCAATCTGTCAGGGCCGCGAGGCCTGCTAAACAGCACAGGACTGGTGCTCGACACAAAGTAGACTAAATGAACCGTGTCTTTCACCAACAAACTATCCATCACCAGTGCACCATCCAAATTCATAATAATGATGAAACATCTCTTTGTTTTGGATTTTAGGACTGCAAACTTTATTCAAGTACACACTCCGCTGAGATGTATACAGTGAGAGAGCTATTGGTGACATCTGTGATTTTTATCCTAATAACCGTGAAACCCACCACCAGTGTATCTGCTGTCTTTCCATGCCAGAGCAGATCTAAGCAGCACCTGGTCCCTTGATGGGGTAAGGGGGCTACTGGCTATTAATTACAGAAAGCTGACACGCAGCGCAGGCAAACCCTCGCAATGAGACCCTGGGACGTCAGATACAGAGCAAGACGAATGCTTCTCTGTCACACAGCAACATGACCGGCCTCAGGACTCTTTACACACGAGCACTTTCAAGTATGCCTTTCAAATTTGTGGCCCACCCTTCTTCCTCTGCCCCCACCCAGTCTCCCTCTCTATCTCAATCACATTCTGCGGATGTTACACTACTTCAGGGGATATTTTCTGACTAATGCAAAATGGTTGTGCTGTAGCATGATAAAAGTTGGCATTTTCCTTTTCTAATTCAATGCTTCCTTTGTAAACAACCTCTCATATTCATGTGTGCGCACTTCCACACGCACGCAGGTTGCAAACACATCACACAATTTCCATTATTTGCTCTCGAACTCAAACAAAAGGGGGAAATGGCAGGAGATATGCCAATCATTTATCGTTGAAAGATGTCTGACAAAGGAAGCCCGTAAAAACTTGACAGCTTTTCTTTTTCACGTCAGTCCCCAGCACAACCAGCTCCTAAAAAAGGGGCCCCAGACAACAGACTCCCGCAAGAGGTCTGACCCCAATCTTAACCCCATACAGGTGGCACAGTGTGAACACAGGAAGCAGGAGCGCTATTCACAAGAGTCAGGGAGAAAATGTTGTTCTCACCCAAAGACCTGCTCTCAGAGATCATTTAGACAGGCACAAAGACAGCTCGATGCCAGTAAAGCGTATTCTAACGTGCTGAAAAGTAAATCCCCTTCAACGCTTTAATGGTGAAGACAGTTTCTCAGTGTAGACTAAAAACATCTGTTTAAAGGGGGGTGAGAGTCACAATGTTAGATAAAACTCTGCAACTATGTAGCAACACTGGCTAATGCAGTGAAGGCTGTTAATCTTTGTGTGTGGTAGAAATGTTGTGGTTCAGAGTTTAAATAGCGACTTTTAAACCTGGGGAGGGGGGGGGGGGATTGTCAAGTGTTGGCTTCCAGTTCAGGACAATAATGAGACTCCTATCGTATTGCTGCCTGAACTATATTCAGCTATGAGCTAGTAATGGCGAAAGAAATGATATACGATAGAAATGATATGCCATATAAACAATACAAAGTTGGCCTACAATAACAGATTTGAATTATATTGCCTTATTGCGATAATGCATGTCGATTGACAATTTCACTTTACGAGCCGACTGCATCACAAACGCTACTACTGTCTTCTGTGAGTTTTAAACATAGAATGTATAAAACAGGTTTTAAAGCGCTGCGATGCTCTCCCTTCTCTTCATTGAAGCCTCTGTGTTTACAGGCTTGTGGTGATGCCCAATGTGCTATTGGTGCCAAAAAAAATCTGTTTGGTACTGCCAATTTGTTTTGTTTTGTCATGGTCAAAAAAACAAATCATGGCAGAGAATGGTGACATCAATTCTAAGATAAAGAAATCGGGAGTTGTATTTTTCCCTGTATTGTGCAGACCTAATATGGACCAGAATGGACATATCAAAGTGGGGCGTCCAGGTGTCATCCCCTGGGTAATTGTGAGCGTCAAAGACTTAATTTCCTTTCTTCTGATACAAAACTTTAAGTTGGAAATTCCTTTATTTAGCCTATGAGAATATTAAAACATATAATAGAAATTATTTGATATGTCATCGTGCATTTTTAAGCGGGTATATGGAAATCCTGGAGCACTCCTAGTGGGTAGATTGTTTGTACCTGCGTATCAAATAGACTACACCACTGAATGTGTTTGTGTACAAGTGTGCTCTGTCACTGTTTTGCACTTTTTACTGTCTATGGCATGGCACTACTGCAATGGAACTTTTATACTTTTAGTTGACGTACTTGTATATGTTCCATATACACTGGAAATATCTTTATTCAAAAAAGGATTGTGTTTCCATTTTGCATTTTATTATGTTTTCATTTGAAATATCTATTCAAAATAGCCATGCCAAATACTGGAAGTATTTCCCTAATTCCCTGTATCCATTTCTTTATTAACAAGACACCAGTTTTCATGTCATAAAAAGAACAAAATCAGTTACATTAAGCTCCAGGTAAGAAACTTTATGTTTGAAATTTGTTTTTATTTTAAGTATCTGTGCATATTTGCCTAATAAAAGTATTTTCGGTCTAGGGTCTGTTCCTTAACTAAAAAGACAGTTTTTCCTGTTCTCTGCATCTTGGGAGGCATTTAAGAACCAAGGACTTAAACTAAGTGTAGTGCCTTTTAGAATGGTTTGCATTAAAGCAAAGAAACCAAATACTTTAGGCTTTTTCTTGTTAAAGTCTCTGCAACTAGTGTGCTTGGATTTTCTTTATCTGCAATATTATGTTGTAGGATTAGAGTTTTGCACAATACATTTTCTCAAAACTACATAAGTTTCTCTTTAAAAAAAATACATTTAGCAGTTTGGCTTTCCTAAGGGTCTATGTATATATATTGTTATCGCAAGAGGCTGCAATATATATCACAATATGGATTTTAGGCCATATCGCTCATCCCTACTATGATCTGTGATTAAAGCTAGCCCCCCCTACCCCCGGCAGAGCGACAATTGGATCTCTGCACATTCCAGAAAAAGCAGCCAGCTGAAGACAGCAAATACACCGGAGAGGAGACATAAACAAAGTAAGCTAGTTTGAGAGCTGCACCGATGTTTACTGTCTCACTAAGTGCATTTCATCCCCACTGCTTCCACAGCAGCGGCGGTATTTCAGCATGCGGTACAGAGGGGCTGCTGATGCCACAGGTCTGTGTACAGAGGGCTCAGTCACAGGCTGGAGAGACTGTTTGGACAATGTAGGTGTCAGACACACTGCCTGTCTGGAATAACGACTCAGTTCAGCTGCCACAAAACACCCTCTGGTTCCTTTATAGTGGAGGTTAAATAAAAAACTAACTTGACTGTTTTCTGCGTGTAACTGTTGAAAACCTAATGGGAATTTCTGCCATGTTTGACTTGGTATGTTGCAATCAGTGAGAAAGGTCTGCATTCGCTTCAAACAGGCATTGAATGACATGCCAGAGATTAGCCTCTGAAGGTCAGTCTTTGCCTATCCTTTCAGCCGCTTTTCACGACACAACCCTGGGCCCTTTCGAACAACAGGAAGAATGTCATCTGGTTACTTTTCAAGGCACGGAGATACCATTCAGTGTGGCCAACAATGGCAGCAAACAGGACCAGAGGGTTAAGAGGTTATAAAGGGCTCCATTCTAAGCGCTGCTCCTTCTCCAGTCCGCCGCACGCACACAGAAAAAACACACCCACACACTGAGGCCTGGAGAAGTAGTGCGAGTTGATAAACTGAGAAGGGTCATGGCAAAGTGCCGTGCATTGACCGCTCGCCTCAGCCTCAGTCCCTCCCCAGCAAAGCTCTTAACAAAGCAAGCCTCCGAGCGTCGACTGCTTTGTCAGGGTTTCACAAACACTCACTGCTTGGTGATTTTGGAAAATATATAACTAAATGATACCATAAACTCTATCTTTCGGGTTACTGTGTCTTGCCAAAGGTTACAAACAGTAAACAAATAAAAACAAAAAAACAGTTGTATTACTAATTTCACAGAGCTACTCTCTTGGCAAGAAAATAAAACACTGGGATTTTAAATGCCTCAAATATATGACTTTCAGAATAGTCAGAGAATGTAAGATAACTAGGCTTACAGGGACTGGGAAATGCACCCATATAACACAACTGAAATTCTGGTATTGAAGAGTAACACTTCTCCAAACACACTATACCCTGTGTTCAATCACAAGGCAGTAACAACATTGATCTGCCATTATTCAGCTTGTAAAGCCTGTTTCAAACAGACTCTTAGTCTCCAGCCAGAACTGAAATCCTCAACCAATTTAGTCTCTAACAAACTCTCTGAAATATTAAAAATAAAGCCCAATTAGCCAACAGCATTTTATATCTCCCTCTATAATCCTCTGGTAGCTTAGCTTTATCTAATGTCTGCGCCAACTATGGCACTTTGAGCTCACTCTCCCTCTATCCCCTCCACTTGATATCCCCTACAGCTTTACTGGTGCTTTGTTGTGGCATTCTTTCTGACCCTGCAGACCGGGTCAGACTCAGAGCCTCTCTCAGGTGGTGGCTAATGATGCCCCGATATGTACAGTTGGCATGGACGTTGGAAAACTACAGCAATAACCGCAGACATGCTAATGGTGTCTATTAGGATTACTTAAGAGTGATATGGGAGTTGTCTGGCAACCTCCTATTACAGTGGGTTGGTACTGGGGGTGGAGAGTGTCAGTGGAGGGTCGGTGATCCGTGTGAGGCGGCCTTATCTTGTGCCATAAACTGATAACAGTATCTACCCTTCTCTTCTGCTTTTCCTGTGCAATGAAGGTGGATAAAGAACCCTGTTGTCTCTCTCCAGTGCCTCTGACAAGCCTGATCAGACAGATGCTGGCCTAAACCAAGCCTTATTCCTCCTGCTGCTATGACTGCTGTTTTTGACGTGAATGTCACCGGGAGGCTTAGATTCTTTCCTGATTGCCCTCAAGCTGAAGACACAACAATTTCAGAAAGCCCTTTGGTCTTGGTGTTTTTAACATCAGGTTGCAGCACTGCCTGGCTTAAAGCCTCAGGTTTGCTGATTACGCAAACTACCCAGCAAGAGCAGGGCTTTTTGCCCTAATTGGACCTGCCAGCTAACATGCAAATCCATACAAAAAGGAAAAAGTGTCACAAAGAACACAAAAATTCAGCAAACAAAGAATCAGGCTTAGCGCCTGTAGTCATTCAGCACAACATAAGACAACCCATGTGAACAAAACTAAATACCATGAAAGCTAACCCACTTCCTGAGCCCTGCAGGTCAGTCCCGTTTTCTCAGAGGTGCATCATCAAACTGGATCCATCATGTGGCCCTAGTTCTTAACTGCCAGCCTGGCCTGCATTTGAGCCTCACACTGGGTCTCCTGACTTTGACACAAAGGCTACCAAACATCTGCTTTTTGTCTGAAAACAAACTTACAGATGGGACGACATCGTGTGGCCTCACAGAACGTATCTCCAAGTGGTGGGTGGCTGAGTATGGGCTGACAGCTGCCTCGGTGACTGCAGGATTGAAAGGTGGTGCCGCGTGGCACATTATTGGTACCTGGGACGTCTCTGCCCTGCTGTCTGGGAGAGGGGGGGTCAGCCTCATTTAGCAAATGGATGATATTCAACAAATGCAGCTCATCTAAAACTACCGGGGTGAGGAAAATAAAAATCTGATGTGCACATAAAATTCAGACAACACCTGCAAGTGATTGGACACACACAGGCCCCCGCTGGAATATGAAAGGAAGAAATGTGTTGCACTGAGAAGAGCGTACCGTTACACATTTACAATTCAGGTACCGTCTCTAAAATGCTACATCAAATGACTGGCTTTGAATAAACCAAAATGAGCCTCAGCCAAGTGGCTCATTCCAGCACAGAAAAGCATTGCATCAAAAACTGTGCTGGTTAGTTAAGCCATTTCACAGTCAACAATCCCAGAATCAGGATTGCTACTAATCAATGTATTTTAACGAGCTCCCTGAGAATCCCAACAGCTGAAACATAAAAACTGTGCTCAAGTTCTCTGGTTCACTCTTTGTACCTTGTGATCTGTTATTCATAGTCTTGCTATGAAGTCTCTGAGAAATAAGGCAAAGCTTTGATGTTATCCTCTTATTACTGTTGTCTGAGATGAGCCTAATGTTGGGAATCAGATCATTTGGCTGTCATGTGGTGAACCCGGGATTCAGAGTAAGGTGCTCAGAATGATTGATTTTGCTCTGTGAAACTAATTACCACTCACTAATCACTAACTAACTCACTAACTAGAACAACGTTTGATACAGTGAGGATGGTCTCTAGAAAACTGTGTGGGCTCATATAACATTCACACTGAACTCTACTTAGTAGTCTACTTTAAAACGTAAGTGAGCTTGAATACGTAGGTGTGTAGAGTGTACGTTTTCAACAATATGTATTTTTTTTCTGCAGTAGTTTAACCTTGTCTAGAGGCAATGGTAGACTGGGAGGCTATAGCAAGCAAAAAGCTACACAAGTGTTTTAGAGGTAAATACACTCCTCTGCCCACAATGTAAATCAATATGTCCCAATATATCTGTCAGTGGTTGGCTGAAGAAAAAAACAAAGCAACTTGCTTCCCTGTCAAGTTGCCCTCAGCAAAGATTCTGGGTTTGCGGTGACAGGTCAAAGAGTCAGCACATGACTCACTGGCAAAGGAGGAGAGACACTTTGAAAAGCCATGCAGAGATCTAATTAACACATGCATTCAAGTGGTATTTCAATTTGGCAGAATGCTGTAATTTTCTACAATGCTGACCAGCATGACATGAGCAAACTAACCAGATGCTCCTGACATTCTGGCTTATCTGCTGCCAGTAGAAGTAAGCTCAAACACACAAATCAGAAGTCAATACATGTTGAAAAGGACACAAAGTCAAACTTATATTTCTAATACTACGCTGTAAGCTGCTGCAAAATCTATAGATTTACTGTCACAATATCTCATAGTACCTTTGAAGCAAACTCATTTTTCTAGGTAACTGTCACATTGCTGTCATTAGAAGCGGACTGCGTTTTACAGATGGGGAGAGGCTTAGCAGCCATTTGTTTTTAGGACCTAATTAATCTTCATTGTACTGGGACAGATAGCACCCCAATGCAAAAAGGGTTCATTCTACACGCTAATTGCAGGGAGTCAAGGGGCCTGAGTTCCCCAGACAACAAGGTCTGAAATTTAATTATCTGCTCTTTGCAAAATGTAGGGGTAGAAAGCTACGTTGCAAAAGTGCACTTTTGGGCAAGTAATGTCAGGCTCTTGTTAGAGTAAGCACAGGATAGCACTGATCACATCCTCCCTGCTGCCATTAACTAGACAGTCTCACCCTTGTTAATGTAAAGGAAAGATAATGGCTTTCTCACATAACTACAGATTTATTCAACCGGAAAAATCTTCATGCAAATGTAGACTAAACAGTTTTCATCTGTCTCCCTCTCTCTTCTCGACATTACTCAGTTGTATCGTCTTACCATGTGCAGAGTAAACCCGATCACTTCCATAGTCCAGTCAGTCACAGGAGTGTTGCTTTACTGCGTTTTTGTTTAAATCATATCCGTCAAGCTCCATGACATTATAGACCGACAACATCAATAAAGCCAGACTCAGAGCAGCCAAAGACAACACGGCCAGGCTGTGGCAACATTAACATTCCGCCGTGTAAAGATCAGGCTTGGAGGGGGAGAAACATCGATAGGATCCCATTAGTTAAGTGTGCCCTTAGGTTACCTGAAATTTGATCAGAGATAGACCTTTTCCTTCCAGACACGAAGCATTAGGCGCTATGGCAAAAAAGCTGCTCTCCTCCTCCTCCTCCTCCTCCTCCTCCTCCTCCTCCTCCTCTACCACCTCCTCCTCCTCCTCCGTGGTCGGGGTTGTGCGGCAGGATCAGGATGAGCCCGGTGACGTCAACCTTTTGTTATCACCTTTAACACTTGCCTTTGCAGGTGGAAACACTTTCCTCTGCCTTTAAATTGAGAGGTGCTATTTGCAGACACGCTGCGAGCGAGGAGCGTACACATTAGTAACACAAGTGAACACGACTGACTCCAAACATGGATCCATGTATGCACGTCTTAAAGAGTGTATCGGATGCTAGCAGTGGGAGACAACTTAGCGACATATGTAGACTAACTTCATCCGCGGCTGGCTTCTTCCAGGAAAGGTTCTTATCCTTTCTCATGAGGGGTGACACAGAACTACCTGTTTCATGTTCATGGAAATCATAATGATGAAGATGTAAAATGATATGCCAAGCAAAGGGAGCTCTCCGTAATCCTCATGGGTTGTTGTCATAATGCAAAAAAACAACTAGCTTAACAGCTCTACTACACACGCACAGTTTCATTCAGGTAACACCAGCTTTGAACAAGAATGTATGGCTCCTTTAGCGCCTCAATAGACATTTTCGCCTCATAAAAGACAGTTCAGCCGCGAGGGTTTACAGTATATATACAGACAGTAGAGGAGTCCAGCACAGTAGCTATAAAGCTGCATGTTGCCAGTCAGTGTGCCAGCTGACTGCCTAGGCTCCCGGCAAGCTAACCTAGCCAGCCAGTCTGAAACAGTCCCATTGTTGCCTTCGAGAGCTTTCCTAATATGTATGCCACAATTTGAGAAGATGTCACACAGTGTCGGGCAGCAGCCGTGTTATCAAAATACAACTACTTACTCTCCGTTCGCCTCTTGGAAAGGCATCGTTTAGTACGTCGCCATGGTCTAAAACGGACAGATTTTCTCCCGTTGCCCTGCGCTGCCGAATCACTGCTGGCTGCTGCTGTCTGCGGCAGCAACTTCTAGCGCATGCGCAGTAACAGGGACCGTTCCAGACTGCGATGTGCGCTGCGCAGGACAGCCGGGTGGTTTAAAGGTACAGTCAGTGTGGAATTTAATTGGACGTCGGAATATCTGTAGGACGTTTGCCATTGGAAGGTGAAATTAGTGAAATACCATGTTAAATCATTGTGCCAGCTGTACAATATCAAAATACATGTGAAACTCATGGCTTAACATCATAGCAAAAACATAATAACAATAATGATCATTTAATGGGGTGGCTGGTGCTAAATCAGCTTTGCAAATAATGTCACCAGTGCTGGAAAGTAACACATATTCAGTCAAATACAGTACTTGTGTTTTTTAACCGCTTAAATGTTGAGGCTGGGGGTGTGGCCTTGACCAACTGCCACTTTGCTCGTTTGAAAGCCACGATGTCTCTCTGAAATTGCAAATTCTCTGGGGCGGGCAAAGCAGAGAAAAGGGAGGTCATTTAGGTAAATTATGAGGTCATAAAGGGCACGATTCCAGATCGGCCCATCTGAGCTTTCATTTTCTCAAAGGCAGAGCAGGATACCCAGGGCTCGGTTGACACCTATCACCATTTCTAGGCAGTGCGGGGCCATAGGCAGGCTGGGGGAACTCATATTAATGTTTAAAAAACTCATAAAGTGAAATTTTCATGCCATGAGACCTTTAAAAAAATCCAGCTTGTTTATGCATTTTACTGGCCCAAATGTAAGACTCATCTGGTACGCGGGCACAGGATTTGCCTCGGGCTGTATTACACCTGCATTCTGCATCGCTGTGCTCTTCACATATTGTATTATGAATCTTGTTGGGAAAGATAAAACCCAGGGAGAAGACTCCACGGTCAATAGTGTCACATGCTCTGTGATTTGATGAAAGATTCTATTTGTGCAGCCTGATGTGTATAGCTCCCTAATCAAACACTTATATATCTGTGACAACTAAAATAAATTACTCCATTCCAACCACCCACCTGCCCTCTCCACAGTATTGATACCATTTTCTTACCAGGGAGAGACAGATGGACAGCACTGAACATTGTGGCAAGTCATGGCAATGGTGGAGAATGTGTGCTTGCAACCATATCTTGTCAGGTTAGAACCTGCGCGGAAGTAATCACATAAGATGATGAGAGAGAAAATTACACAAGTTTAACTGCACAAACAGCATTGTGAAGGATAACTCCACAGCCTGGGTTCCAGATCGGACCGGGCTTATTACAATACTCCAGCCAATTTAGGGCTGCAAGCTTCACTTCCCCCATCCTCAGGAAGTGAAAGAGGGGAGAATTTGGTCTGAAAGCCCAATCACACACAGCGCTCTGAGTCCAGCAGGTGGGGAAGTAGCAGCAGCAGGCTCCATCACGCAATAATACAAAGTTAATGATGCAGAATGGTGTCTTTCTCCATACCAAAGAAGACGTCAATACAGGAAGTTTAAGAAGGCTGTTCCTAATTACGCTTTTTAAATTCACCGCTGACTTGATTGATGATTTCAAAGAGGCACTATTGATCCACTTCACAGACAAGTCCCATCGATTGCAGGTCTAGAATGAATCAAAGTTTTTTTTTTTCTTTATCTCCCCTACTGAGTGAGAGATTGTACAATCAGAGCATCAGTGTGACCTATATGAGTAGTTTTGGAGCTAAATCACCACTTTAAAAAAAAAGGGAAAAAACTAGCCTGCGTTTGAAGCAGTGGTGGTTGATTCCAGGGACCTCGGAGGACCTTCGGGGCATCACATAACTCCTAACCGTTAAATCTCACTGCTGTTTTTATTTATCAAGTGTGGAAATTCATCCATCGACTCATTAATCTGTGGGATCCTTTACAAATAGCTTATCCGTGTTGGAGTCCTCAGCATGAAAAAGTTCCGAAGCTGCTGTTTTATAGACAGTTAGTCAGCTGTGCAGCATCAAGCCTCTCATTGCAATCGGTGGTGATGGAGTGATGGATGCCCCGACGCACTGACAGATTGTTCTTTCCCAAGGCCTGTTAACATGCCCCATGGCTCAAGCTTATTATTCTATGAACTTTGTTATTCCTCATGAGCAGACAGATCGTCCTATTAGTGCAAAGGCTTCCAGTTTTTGCATGTCTAATTCCCAGCTATAGTGTTATTAGCAAATCAACAAGAGAGGCTGCCAGAGCACAGGCTGATGGGGCAGAAAGTCACCTGCAGACCAAAATCTGCACATTCAGGGAGATTGGACCTATTTACTAGCAATACAATGTGTTCTGTTAGAATTACAGAAAACAAGATTGATTAGGAATCAACAGTGCACTGAATTGCAACAGCAAAGGGAGGTTTTCCATCACACCATGCTGAATCTCATTGGCAAGTGCACTTCAAAATGGCAAAGTGGGCTACAGCTTATGATTAAATGGTCTCTTTTTTTTTTAGAGAGAGAGAGAGAGCTCTTTCTGAAGGCCAAAGTTAATACAGTCATAGAAAGAACTCTGATACACTCCCACGTGAAATGGCCATGTGAGGAAAGCCCGGAGGGAGAAAAGGCCTTGAATGAATTTGAGAGGAGAGAGAGAGGGAGAGTGGGAGGGAGTCCGATAGAGAGAGAGTTCTAACATTACTGATCCTCAAATATCCTTTTGGTTTCTGGTTCAATTGGAATTCGGCAGTAAGTGTCTGCTAAAAGCTCCATTTTTGTTGCCCTTCCATTGCCGCTGAGCTTTTAGAGTTAGATGATGACAGATTGTGAGCTACCTGATATCCTTCATCATCCTCCAGTGGTGGTGTTTGTCTCACCCCGAGCAAGTCCTCGAGGACTAACAAACAGCCGGCGTGTTTTGATGGACTACAGGGAGACATCTGCTCTGCCTGGCTCTGCCATACAGAATGAAAATAATGTGTTACAGTAATCAATCAATATGCAAACTGTGTCCTTTTAGCCTGCTGATAAACCTGACAGACTTCATGGATATCAAGTCATTATATCAGCCTGTCATTGTGAATTAGCACTAAAGAGATAGAGGGTGGGAGTAGGACAGCATGCATAGTTTTCCTCAGGTCGCAATATTGCTCAAAGCGTGGATGCTCACTATAACCTCAACAACAGTGTCACAATTGTGCTTGGAGCACCCTCGGGGATACGCTCGGTTCTGCGTTCTCAGGAGACAAGAGGAAAAGAAAAAGTCTGCACAGAGCAATGTGATTTGTGGTTATGGGCACACCATCCCTCACAAAGTAATCTAGTGAATTTCACCCCAGCCTAAAGATCCTTTGAGCGCTGTCATCCATTATAAACTGTGAGTTGCTCATGTCGGCAGAAGTGTTCGTTCACTGTGATGAGCTGATTTAGATACATTTCAAATAACCATGTCAAAATGCTTTCACAGCCATTTTTGTCTGATGATGATTTCCTCTCTTACTCAGCTTAGTTCTTCTAAATTACATCATCTTCTATCTCATTCCTTATTGTATTTCTTTCATGGGTCTTATGCTCTTATTTTTATTCTTATAGCTTATTCTACTGGTGTAGTCTTGCTTTTTTTCTCTCTAGATAAGAGAAGTGTAGATAAATAAGAACATGATTGATTCCACACAACGCTCTTTGGCAAGTACAAATCTCTTCTTCCATTCATTTTGGGTGTCTTGTTCAATTTTATAGCATTTGAAAAATAAAAAAATTGAAGTGGTTTTAAAATAGCACAGTAACAGCAGTAATATTAAAAGTTGACATATTCCAGTCTGTGATTATCCATCAACATACATTCCTTTAATTTTAGTCTAAATAATTCCTAATTTCTGCTTTTCTAACTCACACATTATGTATAATTTCCTACATATAGGTTTATTGACCATAAATTCCAAAAATAACTGTAAAACTAAAGTTAATAAGTTAGTGTTATGTAGTTTTGAAAACGTCAAAAAATTGACAAACAGTGAAAGAAAAAGTGTCAAAAACTTGAGAAAAAGTTAAAAACCTCAATAAAAAGCATGGATGTTTAATTCTGGGAGGAAGACAACCCAAGAGTTTAACCCGGGAAGGGGTCTGTGATCCAATTTTGTTTTAGAAACCATTCCATTTTTGTTACAATATTGCTGTTTTTTGTAAGACCAAGCGAGAATCGTAAACTCATCTTTTTTATGGTTGTTCATTTTGCATGACGTTATGGTTTCTAAAACAACACATAAACTCACACTTGAAGGGAAACATACTATTACAAATTTTGAATGTAACGATAGAAATGTATATAATATTGTTAATCTTTTTATTTTATTAGGAAAGTTTTTTATTCATAAATCATAAATTTATAAAATTATAATTTAATTTATTATAATATAATTTATAAAATATTCATGAAAGTTATCAATTTCAAGGCCACACTTTAAACTATTTCAAAATGAAATTGACATATATTTTGAGTCTCTTGAATTAGTAACAAATAAGAAAGCTATAACTATATCTGATATATGCTCCAATCTATTTATTAGGAACATCTGTTTGTAAACTTTCCACATACTTATCTTTATATTTTTACTGTTCTTGCTTGAGTTGTAATGTCTGAATGTTTGTAAATGTATCTGTTAATAAAAAAATAAAAAAATAAAAAATTTTGTTCCGGATACTGTGTGATGAAGGAGCATGTTGCAGTTGACATATCGGTCACCAGGGGGCGGTGTAGCGTACACTCAAACCTCCATGAGGACGCTCTTCATAGCGGAACACGTTTCTCTTTAGCCAAAGCAACATGGTTCCACCCTGTGAGCAATGTGAATGTAAACAAGCCTCTCACCTCTGAAACGACAAATACTCTCTCATCATCTGAGTTAACGCTCAATGGCTTTCAGAGTGTGTAGTCGCTTTTTCAGAGACTCCGCCGTCCTCTCCAGACTGGTCGTCGTGTCTGCTCGACAGGAAAGTGCGTCATGGCTTCTCACAGCGGGTCAGTCCCAAACAGGCTCCTTGTACTCATGTAGACTGCTAGTAAAAGCCCAGTCCAGTAGCATAGACTAACGTTTAGAGGGAGCAGGCCAGGGTGATACAATAAATCCGGGCATCTCTTTGCTTTTCTGAGGCCCATACATATAGCTAAAATGTACATAAAATGGTGTGCTTCTTTTAGTTGCCGCAAATAACGGCTGTCATCCGAGACGATGTGTGGAATGGTAGACAGGTTAACTTTAAGTTACAGGAGCGTCACTCCCCGATGTGAGTTGAGTGCAGACTTGAGTCGCGCATGCGTCACTTTGCGACAAGTAGCCTACAAGATGCTAACGCGAGACTTCTGTAATGTAAATACAGTATAAATGTACCTACTTAACCATGTTGGTTCACTGCTGGCTACAAGTTAGCATCAAACACAACAAAGGCTGTCAGTGGAATGGCGCTTTGAACTAACGTTAGCAACCAAACAACCATAGATAGCTAAACGTTTTTAAAATGACTGCTAGCTTAGTTACAAGCTAGCATCAAACACAACAAAGGCTGTCACTTGAATGGCGTTATGACGTAACGTTAGCAATCAAACAGCCAAAGATAGCTAAAAGGTTACATTATTTTTATTTTTTTATTTTTTATTTATTGCCATCTTCTGTTATTGTTCGTAATGAGAAAGGTTTCATGAATTTCACAAACTTCAGTATGACACGTTATGTCGTAAATCGTTAAATGTGAGCATGCGCAACTCACATCTGCACTCGACTTACATTGGGAAGTAACCATAGACCGTTAATAAATATTGTTGGTCCACTTCTTTAACTGTCTATGATAAAAATACAGTCTATGGGGGTAACAGACATAAAGCGACTACATGTGAAGTGAAACAGTGATTTTCTACTGTGATACTCCTGGGACTTATATGCAAGATACTGCATCAGCCTGGCCGAATTTAAAGTCTCCCTTACACTAGAGCTGCACGATATGAGGAAAATATGTATTTGCGATCATT
Organism: Etheostoma cragini; assembly: GCF_013103735.1. Classification (NCBI taxonomy): domain Eukaryota; kingdom Metazoa; phylum Chordata; class Actinopteri; order Perciformes; family Percidae; genus Etheostoma; species Etheostoma cragini. The sequence continues at coordinate 1,846,634 of NC_048419.1, read as the reverse complement.
TTTGCAACTAGTTAGTATTGTGATTTTGATAGAATTGCGATTAATTGTGCAGCCCTACCTTCCCCTCCAATATGTATTTTACTTATTGTTAATTCACTTGGATGTTTGAGCTTCCCTGTGCACAGTGGTCTATGTAAAGAGTTTGACACTAGAACATTGTTTTTACATGCATCTGCTGAATGAGGAACGTTTTTCTGTGCTAACCTTAAAGAGTACACACAAGCTTGATTTTGTGACATCACAAAGGGCAGTCATGGTCCAATAATGCAACTTAACAGAAGTGTGATGTGGCAACCTGAAACCACCAGTGCACACACACACTGAGGATAGACTTTACAGTGAAGAAGGAGACAGCTTGTGTCCAGCAGTCATGGTTTGTATTTGTCAAAGAGGGAGAAGGAGTAGATGTAATCTGAGGTAATTAGGCTGAGAATGAATATGTCTAAACGGGATCTTTATGACATGCTGGGCATACTGCGTTTTAGTGGGTCACCCTTTACCATATTAGGGTTGGGCGATGTCCCCTAAATCGGCAGCTGACGATGTTTACAGCAGAAAATTTCTAACGTATATTTAGAAATCCTACATAACATTGTCCTGTACTAACTTTTTGATGCATGCACAGGGTAGCATCCACCAACTTGTGAGGGGAGAAAGGAAAGTGTGATAGTGCTCCATGTTAACGCCTTTTCTCTCTCGGTTGTCATCACGTGCCAGTGTGGTGGAGGAGGGGGCTGTTTTCACCTTAGAGACAAGCTTTTTTTTCTAACTAATCAAATAGTCTATAATATATATATATTTTAAAATGGTCAAAGCTGTCCATTACAAGAAGGTGATGTCTTCAAAGTGCTTCCAGACACTCCCAACCTTAGCAATATTTAACCTTTTATGTCATTGACAATACTGTAATAATATAAAATAGAGAAAAGTGGTGAAACCTCTTTTTTTTTCTTGATAAATGACTCAAACAATTAATCGGATTTCAGAACGATTGGCAGTTTTCTGCCCATCGATTTATCGGCTAATCGTTTCTGCTGCTGTTAGAACTGTCGATACTATTAAAATGATAAAAATAAAAAAATGCTTTTTAGCAACAAGCAGACTTTTAGTAAGCTGTGTCATTTTTTGTGTAAAACAATGTAAAGCATTCACATTAAAGTTTCTGTGGTTCCTAAATCTGCACAGTCACTCCATAATGAGTTTTTGAGGAGAAACATCTGGATGCCGTATTATGCTGTGTCATATGAACATCCATGGAAGCATAATTGAACAGTTACCTTGCAGCCCTGCTGGCAGCGACGTGACGGAGATGTTGATTTCTTTACAGGAACCGCTGCCTGCAGCCGAGGAGGAAGGAAGCCATTTATCTTCACTCCTGCTTGCTTTATTACATCAGAGGCATTTCTCAACCGACTGCTGAAAGGCAAAGCAGCGGAGGCAGACGGCGGTTTTTATCGCCTTCCAGCCTCAGTTCCGCCGGGCAGCGGTAATCAAACCACAGCCTCAGATTTACATCACTCCACTCATCTGATCATTCGGGGCCCAGCCTTTTTTTTCCCTTATTCTGCCGACGTCATCCTGCCATCAATCTTCTGCTGGTTTTTGTTTGTTTTCCTGCTGTCATATTTACTTTATTGTCTAATGACTCATCTTGTTTGCGTGTTTTCCAGGTGAACAGTTATCTTTGTTACTGAGACATCCAGATCAGCCGGACAACCCAAAGGTTTTAAAAGTCGCCATAATAGGTGCCCCAAATGCTGGGAAGTCCACATTGTCCAACCAGCTCCTTGGCAGAAAGGTCTTTGTCTTAAGTGTCCTTTTTCATTTTCACCTACACACTGTAATGTGTCTAAGGAGGAGAATGAGATGGTGGCCATTTTCTAAAGCCAATTATTTTATTTTATTTCTTAAAGGTGTTCGCTGTTTCTAAGAAAGTTCACACTACACGGTCCCGTGCCCTGGGCGTCCTAACAGAAGACGACACACAGATAGTAAGACCTTTCTCATGTCTCCTCTCTATGTCTCTTATGAGGAATCAGAGCCCGACCGATATAGCAAAATCTACCGATTATAGGCATTTCCCGATATATCGGTGTTGGCATTTATAATGGCCCAATTGCATAGTCTGTCCACCAGAGGACGCTCTACCACGTCCTTGTTGACATCACTGATTATTTTAATGTTAGTGTTTTTGTTCTTTGTTACTTTAAGTTTCATATCTTAAGGATGTATTTTTATACATTTATTTATCAGACCTTATTATCGTATTATTTTAGTAAGAACTCATAAATAACTACAAATAACTAGTTGGGGAACTTCTTTCTCGGATTTTTAAATAATCAAATATTCGTATCGGCCTTAAAAATCCTCCATCGGTCAGGCTCTGTTATGAATGATGCTATTCAAAAACCAAACTTTAAAACGGGTTTGTGTTTTGTAGATTTTACTGGACACTCCTGGTCTCACCACTGTATCAAAGGTCAAAAGGTGCCTTTCTCTTTCTTCTCGTTTATGTCATCTTCTTTCTTTCTGTAGTCTACGTGCAGTATGATTATATAATGGAATATATGAATGGACCCTCTGTTTCCACAGACACCAGCTGGAGAAGACCTTGCTCGTGGATCCCTGGAACACGGTCAAAGAAGCTGACCTAAGTACGATATAAAGTCACTCGGAGCCGTTTATTAGTTGAACCTGAGCTGTAGTTCTCTTTATGCAGCTTTCGTGTAACAGATCTAACGTTAGGAGGGAAGTTTTAGTAGTGAGTTTCAAGGGGTTTATAATCAGAACTGTGTCCATTCCCAGTGGTGGTCTTGGTGGATGTGGCAGACAGATGGATGTGCAGCAGGCTTGACCTGGAGGTGCTCAAATGCCTGGCCCAGCACCCTGACACCCCGGCAATCTTGGTCCTCAATAAGGTATTCTTCCACAGAATGATACTGGCCGGGCACTAGAGCCCGACCGATATATCGGTGGGCCGATATTATCGGCCGATATCAGGCATTTCCCCACCAGCATTCATAATGGCCGATTTAAAAAATCGGCCATTATGTTTGTTCAAAACGACTTTACATTTCATATCTTTTATTTTATTTTTATAGATTTTATTTATCAAACCTTTAATATATTTAGATGTTCCTTCTAAAAAAATAAATTATTATAATATTATTTTAGTGAGAACACAAATAACTACAAATAGTAGTAACCGCTTTCTGCAACCTTTACTATTAGAGGGACTATTTCCAGGTGCAGATTCATCAGTTTGGTGTTCTAGTATTTACAGCAGCGGGCAATTCAATTTGATCCATAGTGTAAAATCACAACAGAATTTATCTCAGGACACAGGACAGATAGAGTAGGTAAATACAGAAGTATGACTTCATAATACTTACAGCAGTGGGTATAATGGAATGATGACAGTGTATTTGAAATCAAGTCAAAATAAAGTAGAAGAAAGCTGTCACTCAGTGTGGCTCATTGATGTGTTTTTTGACAGCAATGGATCTCTACGAGGAATAATCTATGTCAGGATTCTGAATAATTAATTATTAGCAGGTCTTTGGTCTTTTTGTGGGATCTGTAGACAGTCAGAAAGAAAGAGAATATGACCAGACTTAAACATTTCCCAAAACATTCAAAGAAATGTTCCCCTGCAGTGAAGAGTGTCTCCTCTGTGTTCCAGGTAGACCTGGTTAAGGCTAAGGACAGGCTGCTGGATTTCACAGCTGAGTTGACGTGTGGAGTGGTGAACGGACGCAGAATGCGGATCAGGCCAGTGATCAAGCCTCCGTGGGCTGACAAGAGGCCAGAGAGGGAGTCCCAGTTGGCGCTGGACGAGGACAACGCGGGGCCCGAGGACATCGCGGGGCCCGAGGACAACGCGGGGCCCGAGGACGTCGCGGGGCCCGAGGACAACGCGGGGCCCGAGGGCAGCGCTGAGCCGAACTCTGTGCTGAGCAAAGAGCAGCTGAAGGCGCTGAGGAGCCAGCAGGGCTGGCCGCACTTTAAGGACGTCTTCATGCTCTCCTCTGTGGACAGAGAGGACGTGGAGACACTGAAGGTACACGTTAGATTATGGTAAAAAAAACTGAACAGGATACAAGTGTTTTTTAGGTTCGTAAGAAAGCTCAACTTCAGTATTGGTCTCATCGCATTTCTGTTTTTCTATCAATCGGAATCGATCATTTTATTCAGTGAAAATAACCTTTCTTTGATTTTCTTGTCAAAGAGCTACTTTATGGCTGCAGCAAAGCCAGGATCGTGGCAGTACCACAGTGAGGTCCTGACGGACCAGAGTCCAGAGGAAATCTGCACCAACATCATCAGAGAGAAGCTTCTGGAGTATCTGCCCCAGGAAGTGCCATATTCAATGACACAGGTGAACCAATTTGACCGGGACACTCTTAGTCAGACGTGATGAGAATCTGACAGCTGACTGACGACGCCCATCACGTCTCACTGCACTGACTCGGTAGCTCTACATGCTGACATGCACTTTGATGCAGCTTTGGGCCCTAGCCTCCATCTGCTTGACTTTTGCTCTTCATACGCACCCTGGAGGGCCCTTTTGTATACGTCATGTCCCATTCAGGGCCTTATTTTCATTGCCCTCTGCAGGTCATTTCTCATGTTGGTCTGTATTGACTGCTACTGTAATACTGGAACTGTAAAAACTGTATTGCAGTCTTCATTTGTTATGTGTTTCTAACAAACAAACACATGAATAGACATTTGGATACCACATTCCGGCTCATCTGGAGGACATCTTTTATACATATGCAAAGATCTCTGGGATATGTAGTAGCGGTCACTGCTCTTAGCCAACAGCTGACTTCCACATTGTTCCACATTGACCACCACTTTAATTACTTTTGTAGAAGTGAGTAAATTTTTGTGTTTTGTGATTTTAATTTTTTTATAAACATACAAAACCTACAACTTACATGAACACATCACCCCCCCCCCCCCCCCCCCCCCCCCCCCCCCCCCCCCCCCCCCCCCCCTCGGCATCACCACCCACCCCGACAAAAATCAAGAAAAGACGACCCAGTAACTTCAATTATCCAGACCATTCAACAAAATAGTGACAACACAGACAATAAACCGTCATCAAATTAAAGATATGTATAAATGATAACAGCATAAGCCCATTTTACGCGTTCCTCCCCAGCACAAAGCTGCTTAGGACCCCTCCACAAAGCTCCGGTAACGTCCCCATGGTCTAGTGTAGACATCCAACCTGGCAAACCGTTAGTATGTCTTATCAAACGCTGACACCTTAGCCATGTCACAAGCTCACTGGGTTGACTGCCCCTCTTCATTCTTCCATCCTCTTAAAATAATATGTCAGGCTATCATATAACTAGTGAGTACATTATTAATATATTTAAATGTCTGTTTCAGTGTGTTGAACTCTGGCAGGAGGGAGAAAATGGCGAGCTCGACATTTCGGTCAAACTTTACGCCAAGAAAGATACTCACATGGTAAGTGCTCTCCACACAGTTCTGCTTTATTAAAATGGGTTTTGTGTAAATAATTTGTAGGTCCTGTATACTAAATATGAGCTTTGACTTATCTGCAAACACACTGTTCTCACATGGACACACTGTGTCCATGTGAGAACAGTGTGTTTACAGATAAGTATTTTAAGTATTGTGTTAGTTTGACATACATTTAATTTAATTTCGGTTTTCTTCAATGTCAAGGGACGTACGCGTGTGTATATATATATATATATATATATATATATATATACACACACACACACACGATCAGGACACTGAAATGTGATGTCCTGTTCGTCAGTCACATGTGATATGAATGCAACATAAACACAGTGCTCATGAAGAGATACCACGGTTAGTTGGGCCTGTCTGGACCAAGTCCAATCTTTCCCTCCGCCTGTAACCTCCCTGATGGCTTCTGGTATCTCCCCCCCCCCCCCCCCCCCCCCCCCCCCCCCCCCCCCCCCCCCCCCATACCTCCACATCCCTTTTTCCTTGTGTTTTGAACTTGTAAATATTTGAGTAGCCTTTCTCAACCATACATATTTGATGTGGCAAAGAATATCTGAAGCTACATCTGTGGTGCTGGAGTGATTCAAGGCCAACGAGCTCCCAGAGAACCGACTCCGACCGTTCTTTAGCTTTCACATTCAACACAGGAATGACGGATCCAGTCTATTTCATCAATATTTCCTGGTACTATCTTGTCCATTTTATTTTCGACTAAATCTAAAAGGACTTGCAATCAGGTGTAGGGAGGTGTAAAACAGAATACAGTTAGCATGAATACAGCGAACCCCCTGCTGTCTTTGGGTCAAATTTTCCAAGAAAGTAACATGGATGGTTCCCAACAATGCTACTCACGAGTTAAATAACTAATCAGTTCACTGCTTTCATTGAATTTGTGTGTTTTTTTGTAATCAATTTTATAGCATTTGGAGAAAAAACAATTGGTAAAAGAACTTTAAAAAAAAGAGAAAAATATCAATAAAGGTGACTAAAATGTGAACAAATGTCAAATGAAGTGACTCAAATGTGAAAAGATCTTGAAAAAGGAACAAAAAAGTCCAAAAAGTGACAACTGTACAAAAACAACTGTACAAAAAAAAACAGGGAAAATTTCAAAAGGCTCAGAAAAGTCGACAAACATTGAAAAAGTGAAAAAATCATTGGGTGGGAGCCACAAATGGGTCTAAAAAAACCGACCATAACCTTGATAAAAGGTTTATCATTTTGAATTTTGACTCAGAAAAACAAAAAGTTTCCAGGTCAGCGGGAAGACAACACGAGGGTTGAGTCATGTTTTACATTATAATTCATTTTGTAAACCTGCATTACTCTACATACACCATTAAAAGCCATGGCCCTGTCTATATACTGGTGTCTGATGTTGCTGTGTTTCCTGTGTCTACAGAGGATGGTGATAGGCACCGGCGGCCAGATGGTAGCCCGGATGGCCCGAGAGGCCGGGGAGGACCTGAGTCACGTCTTCCTGAGGGAAGTGAGGCTGAAGCTCTCAGTCAAGCTGAGGAAGTGAAGAGGAGGATGGATTTAAATGGTGAACAGGTGGAAACCAGGGCTGCCCATTAGAAGTTGCTTTTGTTTTGTTAGGGCCACCCTGATATCAACTGGCACAGTCAACACATCGCGGAAGACTCTCAACGATTTTTTTGTGTTGGTTGAAAGGAAATATTAATAGAAAACTTCAAAATGTAACTGTAGTTTTTTTTGTGTTTTCTTTTTATAAATAAACCATGTTAGAAAAGTTTTCCTTTAATTTATTTTAAATTCATCATGCAATTTGTTGCAGAAGACTGAAAGTGTAGAACACAGAACTACACTGTGTTATATGTTTATGTATCGCAAGTAGTATTGTCATCGCGTTATTCATCAACATGATCGCATATTTTGCTCATACAGGGCAGCGCTAGTGAAAACACACTCTGCTGGATGTCAGGTGACCACAGAGTGGAATAAAGGACTAGATCTCATCCTGACTCAGCTGGAGCTGTGAGGTGGCGGATGTCCCCAGTGACAGACAGAGGACAGAGGAACTCTTAATGTGACTTGCATCGGAAGCATCCTTACATCCCTCATAAGACGTTATTAAAGATTATGTAGAGATGTTCCCTTCAGTGGCTTGCATAGGTTTACACACCCATGCTTAAGTTGATTAAAAAGAGGAATAAAAAAACACATTTTGGAAATTGATCTAGATGCCTTAATTCAAAAGAATTTGGGAAAATCCATCCATTTAAGGACACCGATTTTCTTTGTGAATGAATAATGTCTTGTAAATAATAAATGTTCTTCTTTAAAATACAGGGGGCATAAGTATACACACGTATATGTTAAATTCACACAGGCAGGCACATTTTCTATTATTAAAGGCCAGATATTTCATCCGGACAAACTTCCCTTGGCCTTTGGAATTAAAATAATCCCCCCCCCCCCACATCATGACATACCCTTCACCATACATAGAGATTGGCATGGTGTTATTTCAGCTTAATAGCTGGTTTGATTTGTATTGAGAGATGAACTTATGGAAAGTAACCCATGCCAATCTCTATGTATGATGAAGGGTATGTGATGATGTGTGTGTGTGTGTGTGTGGGGGGGGGGGTACATAGTACCTGGATCCATGAAACAACTGGCCTTTAATAATAAAAATCTGCCTGCTTCTATTTGAATTTAACACAGGGGGGGTGTATACTTATGCCATCTGTATTTTAAGGAAAAACAGTTATTCATTCACAAAGAAAATTGTGAAAATTTTCCTTGTTGATTTTCCTAAATTCTTTGAATTAAGATATTAAAATCGATTTCCAAAATATATTTTTTATGTTCTTCTTTTTAATCAACTTTAGCATGGGTGTGCAAGCCACTGCATACGTGCTGTTATTATGGTGGGGGCCACCTGAGGGGGGGGCCCATCTAAATTGCTAAAGTGGAGTAAATATGTCCATAAAAAACAGCCTAAACAAAATAGAATCGTTGGCATTTATTTAGCAAAGATGCATTATGGGCAACAAACATGACACAGACTCTCATCAAATGGATGTTTTGAGACAAGTTTGTCAGTGTGTTCATGGCTGAGCAGGTTTGGCGAGCTGTGAAAAGGCCGATGGTTTATCTTTGGCTCTCAGAGCTTGTTACTTGGCGGACGCATCGCGCCTAGCGGGACCTGCACAGTCATGTTCACTCACATGTCCCTGATGCACCACCCACCCCCGTTCCCTCCGCTCCCACATCACTTTAGCCTTCTCCACTGCCTTTGAAGTGTGGCCATCCATCCCTGCGACTATCACTTTCTGTTCTGCTGCTTTCTTCCTTTTTTCTCTCTCCTCCTCCCTCTGCTTTTTTGGCTCTTATAAAGCCCGGCTCTGCCCCCGAGGGCCGAATTGTCTCCCTAATGGATGGCAAAATGGAGCACTAACCTGATGCTAAAATGGGTCAGATAATGGTGATTGGATTCATTCCCTGCTGCCTGTGAGTTAACTCGGCGGTTACTCTATCCGGGGCATCTTGATGAATAACCAGCTAGTGGCCCAAAGCGAGGGGCGACAGGAGGGAGGGAGAGGCCTTGAATGTCTCACAGAAGCTGCGTCAGCCCCTCAAGCTCTCCCTGCTCTCTGCAGCGGCTGCTTCCCAGCGATTAGATAAGCCCGTTGCACAGCAGAGATCAGCACTTAGACAAACCAACTGCTGCTTGAAAATATTACAGCTGACGTATGTCAGCCGGCACATTAAAGTAATCCTTCAAACACAAGAGATTTAGAATGCTCACACCCTTTAAATGTGTTTTTACCAAACAAAATGAGGTAGTCGTTCATTTGGGAGCCATAAACTTTATTTGACATGCATCCACAAGTATGTCTCAAAAATGGGATCTAAAGATGGCCTCTAGAAGCTCTTGTGTAACACATCAATCACCAACTTTCTTTATCCTCCGTCTCCAGATGACATTGAGCGAGGGCCGTATAACCCTTACCATTGCTGAAACTCAGTAATGGTAACGGTTTGACGGTCCTCCTCTGCAGCGTGTGTGCAGCCTGCCACAGTCAGTTAGGCGTGATGGTGCCGGCGGGGGAATGAAACCCTGGATAGTACATCATCTATACTGTAGTGTCTCTTTAATAAACTTACAGTATAAGATGATATCCTGTCCAGGGCACAAGACATAACAGTAAGCAGCGAGTTCCAGTGTTAGGAACCTGCAAGGCAAAAGGTAGACAAGTCAGTGATGCATGCAGTGAAGGTTAACCAGTGAAAATGTCAGATGGTAAAAATGCTGTTAAAATAAAAGACACATTCAATGTCGGTCAGAAGAAAAATCCCTTTTCCCTACACCAGCAGCTGCAGAGCCATGAAGCTCCATGAGGCCAGAGACGTCCTCTCTGTATTACACACTCACCTTTTTGCATGCAGTGTGGCAGTGCCATCTTTCACGCGCCGCTGACGCTTTCCTTCACGTGTTCATTTTTCATGGCTGAGATGGGTCCACGTCTGGAGCTCCTTAACCGGTCTGCCTGCTGGGCTCTGGCACTTAAAGGCCCCCGGCTCATTAGCATACTGTGATGACATCTGGGGTGGACCAGACAGCACAGGGTGAACTTTTTCTTATCTGGTCCTGACCTGATTGCCTCTGGTACAAGGATTGCCCCCACCCTTATTACACCCTGCTGGACTTTACAGAAAAATGTCATTTCTTCCCCATTGCATAGACACCTATTTCAAATGAAAACTTTGGCCAGAAGCAAGGATCTATGTACAAAAAAAAGTGTGTTTTGGGAGAAAATGTCTGTTATCCATTATTTGTCATCTAAGGAATATGTTGTCATTTACCTTTTTAGATGTTTTCCAGTGTTATTTTGTCCCAAAGTTGATTTTTGGACATAAATCGGTTGGTAAATGCTTTCCTAGAAGCACTCAATATTTCTCATGTTTTCCCCAAATAGACTTCACGTCCAAACCTCTTTACAGAATTTAGTTTTGACCTTTCTCGGTCAAACGTGTAATTAAAAGAACCCAGCAGTGAGCCAGTGAGCCTTCATCATCTATTAAAAAGCTTGGAGCTTTATCTCACAATGTGGTAATACATCCTCTGACTCTCACAGCCCTTGGATTTATGCGTGATGGTTTCATGGATTGGAATATAATGCTGCGATATGTCAGCTGATGTCATGTTATCTGACTTATTAAATTCTTTTTCATGCGCTCAGCTGGATTCCAGGATATGGAGAGCTGAGATCTGTTTTTTATTGGATATGTCATAGGGACACCGCACGTCAAATTCACAGCATCAAATCATGCCTGGACTGTGATAACGGTGTAGTTTGTCTTTAATCCCTGACATTCTGTCTCTTAAATAATAGAGGGGGGGCTTTGCTCTCTTACTTTCTGCTAGAAACTCTGGACTCTGGAGAAAAAGGCTGTGACTGTGATCACTCCGAGATCAGAGTCACGTAGTGCTGAGTTTATACACAAGAACACAGGTGGATACTTCTCCAGCAACACTGATGAATGCACAACACACACTCATTAACATGGAAATATTCACAGTACACTCACGTCTTATACTTCTACTTAAAGGTCAAGTTTATTTATCACAGGTAGGGTAAAGCTACAGAAGGAGGTACTCCGCTTCTTAATATTCTACCAATGTACCAATGGTGTAATTCAGTTTTTATTCACGGATGCTGCATAGGAACTGGGACATGTTCTTTAGCAAGGTCCGATTTAGGTGGGACATGGCAGTTACCATGGAAACACACTCCCTAGTTTAGGGTGTGGGGGCCGGTCGGGGGTGTGAGAGGTCCTCCTGTAGGCACAGATAAAGATGGAGGTGGGACTATCTGGCCGGTGCGGTTTCACTGCGACTCTTTATCTGCTGCAGAAATGGCCGTTTGCATTCTTAGATAAGTCTTTTTTGTTCTTCACCGCATTTAGGGACAAAAAGGGAGGAAGCTGTCATTATGCAACAGGTCGGTTTTACTTGGAGTAGTTAGGGTTGTGTGTGTGTGTGTGTGTGGGGGGGGGGGGACAAAAGCTTTCTCTTAAATGTTTCTTAAGC
>NC_048419.1:1818130-1834972 GCF_013103735.1 Etheostoma cragini | reverse complement strand
CCCCCCCCCCCACACCCCCACTCGCCCCCTCCCTCCCACCCCTGTCTCAGATAAGAGCAAAACACAACACGGTGGAAATGTGTTTTTATGTAAGCATAAGTATGAGTTGGGGAAGTGAGGACGAAAATAAAAGAGATTATTAAAGAGTTGATTTTGATCATCCTCCGGGGAAAACAAAGGTTTTATTGTTATTATTTTTATAATTGTTATCTTTATTATTATATATGTCTTCTTTCTCTATACTGTATTTTGCTGAAAACTGATTCTGGACATTTCCACTTCCTCGCGGGAGTCATCCCAAAAGGATTAATAAAGAGAAGTCTAAGTTGAAACATGAATATCTGGAGTTTCTTCTTCATTGAAAGTGATAATGTTTAATGTTAAAAAATAACCTTCATATCCATCTTTCATTAAGCGTAGTAAGTATTAAACCTGTGGCCAGCTGTGCGTTAATGCCTCAGGGACATGACCAGTGGGAGAGGTAAATACTTATTTCACACATATTTTTTATTTGTGGTTAAAACAACTGGCCTTTAATAATTACTCACCAAATGAATCAACGTTTTATCGAAATTATGATTCAAAATAGGTTAGTAGAAGTTGTACTGGCATTGGAAGTAGTTGTAGTATAATACATAGTGTTTTAATGGTAATTAAAACAGTAGTTGGGAATTTGTTGCTGCTCCCTCTGTGATCTCTTTTAGATTTTGTGAGATGACTGCCCTCTTCAGGTTTATTATGTCACATGTCATATGCTTATTATGTATAACTGTCTCTGGGTCCTGCTGTACAGTCATGTCCTCTATCAGCTGTCCAAATCAGCTGCAGCGGGACATGGCAGTTAATTCCCACTTCAGATAAGACAACACTGACATCAAAGCTTTACTTTTAACCCTCCTGTTGTCCTCGAGTCCAATCTGACCCTTTAAAAAATGTCTATGTCTGAAATATGGATTTATTTATAACAACATTACTACAAAAAAAATGGATTGGATTACAAATACAACTGATCACGTAACTATCAGTCAAAATAATTAATAATTTCTGCTTTTTCAACTCAAATATTAGGTATCATTCTACATAAATGAAGGTTATTGACCAGGAATTTCAAAAGGTATAAAACTAGTAAGGTGGTGTTAGTGAAAACAAAACAAAAAGGCCAGAATGAGTCAAAATGTCAAATGTTTGTCTTTTTTTGACTCAGGATGGACAACACAAGGGTTAATATTTGAGTTTCCTGTTCATACGGACAACACACATTAATCAGCATTTCTGTCGAAGGGCCAGTGTTGGCGAGCCAGTTCATTTCCAAACTGCAGTCAAACTGAAAGAAGCTCCACAACAAACAAAGTGACTGACTGAGGAACAGGTCCGCTGCCTTGCTCAAGGGCACCTGGCAGTGCCTCATAAGGAAATGCTATTAACAACTTAACTGAAGAATATTAATGTTGCATTGTAATAATACGAGTAAATACATATTTTGGGGGCCCTAAGCGAGAATTGGTTTGTTGTTGCCGACATAATGTATACACAATCATTTTATACGTATCACAATGTAAACCCAAACTGTAAACAGTGACTGAAGGATGAGGCTGAAGCAAAAGCTTGTCCAGTAGATGCGTATCCTGTGTTCTTATCGATTAAATCCAGGAAAAATAACAAAAAAAACAATACAAGATATGAGTAAAGAAATAAGAAAATTAACCACATATGCCACCCTCAAAAATAGCATTACATAGCATTTTTCAATGGCATGAAAACTTCACTTATTGTTTTTTCACTCAAATCATATTTAATTTCATATATTATATCCCTTCTATACTATATCCAGTATAGAAGGGACTTTAAACTAACCCTGAACATTAGCTGCGGTTGAGAAAGTCCATTTGTTTTTCTTAAAATTATTGTGTCATGTTTATTAGAAAAAACTCTTTTCTAGGCAGCTCCCAGAGAACAGAGCACTTAACGGGCCGGTAAATATGTCCGTACATACCCAAGCCATGCATAATATTTGTTAGTCATACTCATTAAAGGAGGATTACATTTTGAGGATATGTATATGATAAATCCAGCTAATTGGAGGACTCATTTGCTCCTGCTCACCCAAAGCTTTTCATCTCTACCTTCATGTCCATTTTTCATGACTAATATTCAGTACTTTGTTATAGTTTTCTCCTCAGATGCCAGGCCAAGCCTTCCAAATTTAATATTCTGTAACAGACAGAAAGGGAGGCCAACAGGAAGTGGTATAACATTTATTGTAGGGCCGCACACAACACAGAATAACATGAACAGATGCTTGAAATGCCATGCTGGATCCGTTATCCAAAGGCCAGTGTAATATGAGAAGCCACAAAATAAATCCACAATATCCTTTGACTAGAGATCACAGATTATTTCCATGAGACGACAGATGCTTCAGGTGAAGACGAGAATTAAGGCGTAGGTCTATCGTGTTTGGTCACATTCTCCTCTAGAATGCCACACAGCTATTTTTAGACAATGCGAATCAAATTAATCTCGGCACACAACAGAACGGCCAAAATAAGGAATTTAAAAGACGTTCAGGAGGTCTAGATTCCAAAGGAAAAGCTGATGAATGCTTCCCAACGCTACATTTCTATTTGTCATGTACTGATCTGTGTATTGCTTTGAACATTTGCAGTACAGAATGTTGTAAAGCACATCAAGAGAAACAGAAAAAGTAGAAAGAGGACAACTTCCAGCGGGAGACTACATATGTGTAGTGTGTACATATTCTACAAATCAGTCTGTTTTACAGTAAATTCATGACAGGATATCCCATACTTCCACGTGTATGATTAATAGTCAAATTGCACACTAAAATAAAGGTATAAATGACCTCTTCATTATAAAACAAAGGCAGCGAGCAAAGAAACGTCTACTTTACTAAATAAAAAAAACAGAATTACAAAGTAAAATGCTCAGTTGTTAACTATTTTATTTCAATTGTTTTAACCTTTGCTCGGTCTGGACAGCCACTCCGTTGTTTCATCTCAAACGCAACCTTTTGAATTGTCATACCATTCGGCAACTGGTCCATTTCCTATCTTAAATGCATTTAGAAAATACATTTAGTGGGTAGATTAGCATTTCCAGATCAGTGTTTTTCTAGCCTTATGATAAAAAAAACTTCCAATCACCTATTGTGCAGCAGATTTAAAACCCCACACTGAAGACTGTTTGATAACGGGACCATCAGGGGATCTTGGTCAGGTTTGAATGGCTCATGACTGATATCAGATGCTGCTAATCACACACTGGCCATTAAACAATAGCTTCATCACATCATTGTATCTGAGGCAAGCCAGGCAGCATTTACAGTGAGTAAAGGAGTTGTAGAAACACATTAAAAAAAATAAAAATTCAACATTCACATCAAGACGTTTCTCAGACCAAAACAAGCCTCGAGCCTTATGTTCATTCACAGAAAATAAAGAAAATGGTGCGACTATGATAACTTTGTAACAGTCAGTGGCAAAAAATAAAATAAAAAAAGTAAGTTCACAGACTATGTAAAGTGGTTAATGATAATTCCTAATGTGACTGGTTGGATGATGGGCTGGAATGTGTTGGTTCTGCCATCTAGAGGTGGAACCCTGTTGCAACACCGGGTCTTAACACCACCCATCACTGTGGACGTTTGTCATCTGGCTCCCAACGGTTAAAGGATTGGAACGGCCTCCATGTATGAATTAGATTGACCTAATCAACCAGAGCAACAAATGATAAAAAAGAAGAAATATGGGTATCCCTACCTTTGATTTACATGCTGCAGCAGGAAAGACACTGGTCCAACTGTTTGACATTAAACTGACCAAACTTAGAAGCCGTCACACAAACACACGCGACCCCCTTCTTATCTATTACTTATTGAAGTACGGACCCACTGATTGGAACCCTGAACTTGGGTGGGGTCAGATAAGCAACACAGTGGCACCTTTCAACCCGCAGAGGTGAGGAGTGACTCTTTAAAGAACCAAATGTGTACACCGTCTGCAAAAGGTTGCGTTTCAAAACGATGTCGGGGAAACACGTTACACCACCTGCGTAGAAGGAGGACTATAATTCATCTCAGGAGGAGGAACGAGAGAGAGAGAAGAGTAACAAAATGAATAAAACCGTCTAAAAAAGAACTATTCAGGGTTATCTTTTAAGGCTAATCTTCTCCAAGTATGGCTTTGTGTTATGCGTTAGCTTAGCATTGTATACCTGCCCATGTGCTAAAACACTGGACTAAAGTGAAGCGTAAACACAGTCGTTAGTATAAGCAGAAGTTATGAGAACAGGGAACAATATTAAAACGTCATCCATCTATAAACACAGTGACATACTCTGACATGAATCCAACTAAATCCAGAACCACCGTCCTAAGGTTTGGGCACTTGAGTGGTAAACAGGCACTGCACGTCAGAACGAGAAGACAGGCAACATGACAGTATACCGCGAGGTAAGAATTATCATACAGGTGATTCAAATATTACTGATATTGTAATATAGTGTACATTTTACAATCACAGTGGGTTAAGATCTGGTCAGCCTTAAGTTTGGTAATCCATCAAATGTTCTCTGAGTTAATTAATCTATAAAAAATAAAATGAAAAAGGAGTTTTAAAAGCAACGAGGAAATAAAAGCTGCCCATCTCACAGCGGCTCAGGCTACTGCGACTGACTGGCCTCTGTTCGAGGGTGTAGAGGCAGAGGCCGGACACTCTGCTCCCGAGCTGAAGGGATGCCAGAACACCTGACAGGGAAGTGGTGCACTTCAAATTTGAGGCAGAAACTTTAACAGCTCTGGAGCAGAGAACACTATTCTGAATTGGCCTTCGTTTTTTGGACTCTTTCCAGCTCCAACTATTGAAGACAGAGGTGTTGTTCTGCCTAAAATAATGTTTAACACCACCCCATTCAAAGTGGACCAACTGACTGATTTATAGGACTGGACCGGTTGGCAGCATATACTCCTGGCTGACTAGTGCAGTGATCAATGTGTCTAAAACTAAATCCAAACCAAAATACATAACAGGCTGGTCCTTCAGAAGTAAGGCCCCAGCTTTTTCCTTTAGAAAATTAAAAACCTTGTAAAAGTATAAAAAAAAAAAAAAACTCTTGTTTGGTGTCAAGTGTTTCTGGTCAAAGGCAGTTGCATAAGGGACCGGAGGCTGAAAAAACTCTCTTCATGCTTGAGGCAGATAAATGTTGAAGGACCAGAGACTCTGGCCTGGTGCATCAGACGGCTGCTTGGCACTGTGGGCTGACCATCTTCTGGAACAGAGGGATCTGTGGGGTCACAGGGGGAAGCAAGGGCTGCTTTTAACAGACAGTGACAAATATGAGGGCCAGGCTCACAGTGCTGTCACACGTTCAGAAACTACAGCTGTAGATCTTATGTCTCCATCACAGCAATTTCCCACATTGGAATGAAATATGCAAATATGATGTATTGAACCATTTGGACATAGCAGCCAAACAGTTGAATTACAGCTTCAATGCCCATCATGGGATGGCAAACAGTTTTCAATTTACACAATAAGACTTTCAGTTTTTAGTCAGAAATATTAAACCTTGTTCATATGTGGGGGGGGGGGGGTGAAATTCTCCACATGGCTTCCTAGGCTGCAGCCAAACTGCTATGTATGTATTCCTGCTAGAAAATCCCTGAAGACGTGAATGATCAGCAAACTAACAGCATGGAACTGCAGTCTGGTAAGATGGAGCCTCTTTGAGCGTGGGTGGTGTTTGTGCTCTATTAAATGCCCTCTGGTCATCTGCTGTAATTATGTTTTAATCCACTAAAAATCACATTTCTAGCAGATGTATGGATCAACAACAGTATTATGAGTTTCTTTGAGTCTTTTTTTTTTGTTCTTGAAGTTCAAACACAAATCCTAAGCCAAGCATGCAAGCTTACAAGTGTGTGTGATGAAAAACCTGAACTGCTGTGGAGAACAGTGCTCTCTCACCTTAGTCAGATCCACCCCAGTGAGGGCGTTGACGGACACAGGGAGTTCAGCTAATAGACGGTTGACCTCTCCAGACACGCGGCTGCCGTCTCCACTCAGCATGACGATCTCATTGGTCCTGGACAGGGGTGCAGCCACCTTACCGGCAATCTGATCACACACAAGAGAGCACTGCTTTGTTAGTTGGCTGGAAAAAACACTCCTCGTACCGGCTTTAAATGACAGGATATGAAATGAACATATTTATTCAGTTAGTCACTTCTTGGGGGTTTTGTCCCTTAAATAAATATAAATGAAAAGCACAGACCAAGGGCAGAGCCTCCAGGACCAGCGCGGTCTTGGCAGCCTCGCCGTACTGCTGGTAGGCCTCAGCTTTCAGCCTCATCTTCTCAGCCTCGGCCTTCCCCACCGCTTTAATGGACGAGGCCTCGGCCTCACCGAGGAGGCGGATTTTGTCGGCCGCCGCCTGCGCCGTGAGCACCGTCTTTATCCTGGGGTTGGGTTAGAGAAGCGTCACTGTGTTTAGCGTTTACTGTCATTACCAATCAGTCATGTAAATTGTCAAACATGTGAATTAAAAATGGAGTTAAATAAACTTTAACAGCATCATAAAACATTATTATCATAAACAAGACTAGGTCAAAACAGAGTTTATGACTGGATGTGTATTGTCAATAAGCCCTAATTGTGGCCATGTTACAGGAATAACGATGAACACGTCAAAATAGACTGCCTACAATACAATGAGAAAGGAAAATCTCAATTCTAAATTTTATTTGGGAATAGGTTCCAAAACTGGCCCTGGGGCTTAAACTGTAGAACATATTATCACACTGCAGCCTCTCCCCTGTCTGGGCTGAGCTCCTACACACACATGCACACACGCACATACACATGTAGCTTTATGGGACTCCATTTCTTTTTAGTGCATCATTTAATGAATACACATATAACGATATAAATGTAAACAACTTAAAATAAAAAAGGACACTTGAATCAGGAATTTCGGCAAAATGGAAACAAGGGAAATGAGCCCTCAGTACGGAGACATTAGACTGAAATGATGATGTCTGAGAACATGTTGAGGACTGTTTACACCGTCTGTGGGAGCCACTCACTTCTGACCCTCAGCCAGCTGCCGCATCTTGTAGGCCTCGGCCTCGGCGGGCCTCTTCACGGTGGCCACCAGCTCCTTCTCGGTGCGGTCGATCTCCTTCTCCTCAATAGTGATCTGCTTCTTCCTCTGCACCACCTCGATCTCGATCTCCTCCAGGCAGATCTTCTGCTGCTCTTTGGCCGCCTGCAGCTCGTACGCCAGCTGAGCCTCTGCTTTCTAGAGAGGCGGGTATTTAAAAAACAATATTTAAACACTTTACTCTCATCTTCGACTGCTGACAATATTCTGCTCCAAATGCAATCTAAGCTATACAATGTAATACCTTTGTGTTCACTTCCTGATTAAAGGACGCTTTCTGCATTTCCAGCTCTCGTTTGGAGTCAGCCATTTTTGTGTCAGCTAAGAACTTAACATCCATCATTTCTCTCTTACACTCAGCTTCCTGTAAAAGACAACGTGCAGAGGTTAAGGACGGGGGGGTGGGGGGTGGATGCGGAGCAGTGTGCTGGTTTCCTAATGTAACAGCTGTTGACTTGACTCTTGACTAACTTCAGTTGCTCTTGTTGTAGTTTTAAATTTCCTCTTACCCTGATGCCAGCGTCTCTCTCGGCCTCTGCCACGCCGATGTCCGCATCCCTCTGGACTGCAGCGGTCTGCGTTTTGCCCAGCGAGCTCAGGTACTCCACTTTATCATATACATCCTGTCGGAGGGAGAGAAAAAAATATGGTATGGCAAGTAATTCAATTATTCTAATTTCAAATGTAGAAAAGGGATGTTCAAAAGATGAGTGCAGAACGAAGGCGACTTGATGTCTCACACCTTGATGGTGAAGCTGAGGATCTCGATACCCATGCGGCCGACGTCAGGTGATGCCACCTCTCGCACCAGAGTGGCAAATCTGTCTCGGTCTTGGTAAATCTGCTCAACAGTTAGGGTGCCTGAAAGGATGCCAACGCTGGTTAGTGCCTTCCCTTTCCCACTGTAACTTCTACAGACATGGACACACTGACAAAGATGGGCACTAGGTCACAGAGAGACAGTGGAATATTACCTGTGACATTATCAGATATAACTATCTTCATTGTAACCCTCTACACTTGCTCCTCTGGCACAGAGGAAGGTTACCATTATGTTTGCAAAAGCATTTTTTTTTTAAATAAACAGAAGCAGCACCTGCCATTTTGTTAAATATATTCTATGTATTCTGTATTCTGTGTCCTTTTGTCTCATTCGGATCTCTCTGATCAAATTGACCTTTTACGTGTTCTTGCTGGATCTTTGTGTTGTTGTGCATGCCGATTGCTGCTATAATATCACACAGCTGTTGACACACATTGTGTGTTTTAAAGATTATTTTGGGGGCTTTTCCCTTTATTAAAGTGACAGTGGATCGACATGAAAGGGGGAGAAA
Source organism: Etheostoma cragini (assembly GCF_013103735.1). Classification (NCBI taxonomy): domain Eukaryota; kingdom Metazoa; phylum Chordata; class Actinopteri; order Perciformes; family Percidae; genus Etheostoma; species Etheostoma cragini. The sequence continues at coordinate 1,826,459 of NC_048419.1, read as the reverse complement.
GATGGGGGATACAGGTCCGATTCGAACCCACGCCAACGTGGGAGGGTTACTGGGTGTAAACTGTGTTTAAGTCAAACACATTTTACCAGCATGGAAATTAAACTGGGGCGAGCCGAGTCAGCAACTTAGCTTGCAGATATAAATCTGCAAAAAAAACATTTCTGGTAAAACTCACATTGGGACTCAGTCCAAATCATTGTTAAGTTCTTACCTCATACTGAACAAAGCAGACTTAAACTAGTGAAACAGGAATAAAATAGCCAGAAAATGTATTTACATTCAGAAGAAACCCAAATCATGATAACCAAAGCCATTTCAAATCTTCTGGTAGCAATGAATGTTCATGTTGGCTTCCTGTCTTTCACTAGCTTGTCACGTGTTTTGATTCAAAGATGTTTCCATAATACATTTTTTTCTGTTAATGTAAGAAAAGATAAGTAAGAGAGGATAAGGTTGAGCTATCATTCTGTCTCCCATAATCACTCTCCTTCTGTACTTTCTTAGAATATAAGACAAACTACATGGACTGCACACATGTGTTAAAAATACTAAAAGGAAACTATGACAATGCAGTTTGGAGAGAGCACCCACCAAGGATGGCGCGCAGGTGACCCTCCAGGGTCTGCAGGATGACACTCTTGATCTCCACGACTGACTTCCCCAGGAACTGTTCGCAGGCGTAACCCAGCAGCTCGTTTTCTGTCATCACCTTCACCTGGTGCCAACGTGGACAAAGATCGTCAGCTGAACACACATTCCACAAACACGGGAACAAATACAAACACAGGCAGCCATGAAAACGTGACACTCACACACACACACACACACTAGCTTTTGTGACTCATTTTCTCTCTTTTCAGTTACCACACATCATTGTTGTCACATTTACACCATCAGGAATGTATAGAAAACAAGTCCAAAATGAAAGCACAACATTAAGAACGGGGGAATTAACACAAAAATAGAATTTAAGAAAAGTCTTTCAAAGCCCGCAGTGGAATTTTTTGGGTACATCAAACCTATGATCCTGCATCCTTGCTATTGATTTGTCTATGGTGTGATGAACTGCTTTAATTCTAAGTTGTTCAAAAAAATAGGACAACATCAGCAGCAGCCTGGGGGATGCAAGGCTGCATACACTCACAGCTGAGCACTGTATTTGTAAGCCTGATTAAACAAGGGTTAGGAACATATTGGCCAACACTGACATCATTCACATTCAATATGGCCAGATTATTTATGATAAACTAACAGTTCATGTTCCAAGTTTTTAAGTGCAAAATTGCAAATGCTTCTCCATTGTTATATTTCAACACACCATTCCAGCTATGCATGTACAGAGCATCATTTAAATATAACTGAGTGGCTGTAGTCCCATTTTATAAGTGCTGACTGATCCATGGCCTTCAGGTCAAACTATGATTAAAAAAATATATATCAGCTGTTAGATGCTTTACATCTGTGATCAATAGCATAAGATGCAGACAATGGTCATTTCAAACCTTTTGGGCTTATGATGATAAGCAAAGCATGTACTTATAATTAAAACTCCACTATAAAACTTCATGATACACAAGGATTTACCCCCGTTAATGAAGTTCTACTTCAACAACACGGAAGAAAATCCTAACATCTAAAGTAGCTTCATGGTGATGCAGTGCCAGCAATCAACTGTTTGCTGCGGTTACAAGGTCAAGGGTGGGGGGGGGGGGAGACAAATCACCAGTGGGCTAATTTACAATAAAACTAAGCAAAAGGACAATCATGGGATATGACCTGAGGTTTACAAGATAAACACAAGGACAGTCATCCACAGTAAGAGAGGTTATTATACAGTCAGGAAATCAAAAAGGTTTTGGGTGATATTGTACTCCACGGGAGCTGGAAGAAAAGAGAGAGTGAGCTGGGTCCTTAGGCGAGTGGTCTGCACATGGTTTTGTTTTGCGACATGCACTTATACCAGGAATGAACACAAAGTCATGGAAGATGGACGTCATTCCAAGCCAGCCACACAACCCCGCCCAGGCCAGCTCAAACAGACAGCAGGGGGAGCCGTGCCGCGGCTGACGCTGGAATAAAGTGTGCAATGGTAATCTCTACCACTTTCCTCCTGACCTACCACGCACACCCCCCCATTGCCCTTGAGACACCACCCTTCCTCCTCCAAACCCACAGCTCCATCGTGACACAAAAATGAAAAACACAATTACAGGAAATCTGATCAAATGTCTAAACTTCCAAGATTTTTTTTAAGGTGATGGATTTGTTGGATCCGTGAATTGATGTTGTTTTACTGATAACTGACAAGTAGGCTGTCAAAGTGGACAAAACTGAATGTTGTGTGGCAAACTGTGACTGAAATGGAAGAGTGTGATTGATATCCACCTGACATTAAAAGTTAAAACAATACCCCAGATTAATATTCTGCCCTGGTTTCCTTACGTCTCTACCTCTATGTGTGTCTCTTTAATATAACAAGGAGACGCTACTCCTGTTGTCATGGGACACATGGCCACAATGGCGTTGGTTTAGGTTGGACCAATCAAACGGTGGCATGATGAGCCTTCTCTGTGAGGTAAACTGTGTGAGAGTGAGGGGCTGTTCAGCTCCACACAGTGGGCTCATTGTCAGCATGCATGTTGCAAAAACACAGAGGGGGGGAACACAGAACTGATAATGAGGCATCTTCTTTCAAACCCAAAAAGTAATACTGGCATGCCGACAAAAAAGGGGAAATGAATATATGAGCAGAATATCATTTGCAAACAGAAATGCAGAAAATAGGGGTATATGATGTAGCTGGTTCTATTAAGAGAAAATCCACCATAAAAAAACTAAATGTCCCTTTTATTAAGGGTAGGGATACAGTTTATTGCTCAAGGACACTGAAACTGGATTTATAAGGGCTGCCATACATACTTACATTGTAGATTTTGAACCTCAGCAACTTTGGGACTGACAGAATCCCAACCACGCACCACTAGATAGACGTGTGGCACAGATCAGGCCTCATCATGCTTGATTATATTCCCCACAGTATAGTGTTTACTTACTTTCTTTCATTCACTCGGTTATAAGGAGCGACTAAAGAAAGGTTTTGCTTTGTCTCATTACTGAATGATTTGGGAGACCATTGCCATGCCATCACAGTGTTTACCTTCTGTCCTTCACTGTGAGGGACTGGCAGCAGAGAGCTGAATGTTTGCAGTGGAGATAGCTTTGCTTTGTGTTACTGCACAACAGCGGAGTAAGGAGCCCTTCTTCATCTTGCCTAATGTTTTATCACTAACAACAATCTCCACAATAATATCATTGTTCCGCATCAAGTGTCCATGTGAGCTTTATTTTCAGGTGGATTTTCTCTTTAAGAACTTAAAGTTGTCAACCAAAAACAAAAAAGGTTATTTTTGGCACTAAGAAAACAGCACTGAGATTGACTATAATCGGACACATTACTGCATGTACATCTAACTCAAGCTACTCGCACACAACTACGTTTTCATTTTAAAATGACATTTACAAAGACTTTTGGAAAACGACGCAGACACCCACGTACACTCGCTAATTGGGCGTGATCAGTCAAGACGTGACCTTCCTTGATTCGTCACGCCCTTATCATGTGACCAGAAGAAAACAAACGACATCAGCCTTGACCAAACATGGACAACGAAGGCGTTTCTGACCGTGTTGTCGATGCTAGCAGCACATGAGCGGTTACGTTCTGCATTTTATAACGCTTGCATGACTTCCCTGCGTCCGGCAGCGTTGTCAGCCTCACTGGCACGCGCATGCCCTGTGTACATGAACGGTCTATGATTATGCATTTTCAGGCGTGTTAGTATTTACGGAGATTCGTTAGACAGTGATAAAATGCTCGAGAGAACAGAGATTGTTTTTGTTTTAAAATACTGGTTTAAAATGAAAATGGAGCTGTGTGGATGTAGCCCTTTATGTGTCCTAATCAAAAAATACTGGTTTGCATCTTAACTTGAGCCCTTTGTTTGACTTACCACCTCAGATGTTATCATGGGGTTAAGCCAAAAAAAAGCACGATTGGGGGAAGGGGGGGGGGGGGGGGGGGGGGGGGGGGGGGGGGGGGGGTTAGTGGAGTCTGAACCGGCATTCCCAGAAAAGTGTGGTGATTTACCTGAGCCACCCCAGTGACAGTAATAGCTACACCCTCCGCTGTCTCTACATCCTCACACTTGGGCTGCAGGGTCATAATCTCAAGCGTTATCCTGTTGGAGAATGTGGAAAAATATAAAATAAAAATTGACATGTTCAGAGGGAAAGCAAATGAAGGGAGGGGCTGGAACACAAGGGAAAAAAACAGGACAAAGTGAACCCATTCACCCAAGGACTCCAGATCACTAACAACGGGGCAAAATGAAAAGCTATCCACAAGAGACTTTGTAGGATTTTGATTTTTTTTGCTGTAATTGTGTTCAAATTAATTCAAATGAATTTGTATTTAACATTGGGTTCCTCAAATCCTACTTTTAGCCATTTCAATAGCCTTCCATTCATTGAGCCCGTTGCCAAAAGTGACTCAGAGTTCCGCTTTATTGGCGAAGCCCAAGTTAGTGACAGGTGACTGTCTCCCCTCCACTGCAGAAGAAGAAAAGCCATGAAGAGGAGAAAAGCGGTTAGCGGACAACGTTAGCTTGTTAGTTGAACCATCTTCCTGAGTCTTCCTTTGGTCGCAAGCACCAGCCACTGCTTTTTTTTTAGTTTTTGTTTGTTGGTCTTGTGAAATGCATTACCTGAGCCACCCCTGTCACATCCAGGGGAACACCCTCCGAAGTTTCGATATTCTCACACCGACAGAGGATGGTCATAACCTCCAGAGACATTCTACGCAGGCAGGCAGGCAGGCAGGCGGGAATAGCAGAGGCAAAACAGTAAGTTGGACAACAGCTGTTAGCAATGTCAGTTACCAGGGTTAAGGAAAAGAGGGAAGAGGGAGGGGGTGAAAGACAGGACCTTCTGCTTTGCCAGTTTTAGCACTGAAGGCCCGTTTCATATACGATGCGGTGCTGCAAATGACCTCTTACCTATCCTTGATCGTCTCAACTAAAACACTGCTTCTCTCGTCTCCGTCTATTGATACATTTCTCAATAAATCGGGGAAAAGCGCAAGGTCCATAGATGGAAACTCAAGTCAGTGTTGAAAGGATTCTTGAGCCAAGCGCCTCTCCAAGATTACAGTGTGTATTGAGATTACGTGAGAATGTCCTCTACAAACAACCGCTATCCTCCGCTTCAGTACTGGCCGGTTTGTTGAAGTGGGATTATATTTCAGAGCTGGTAAAAAAAAAAGCCACAGCTGTTCTTTTACAATAAATACTGACTTAAATTCACTGTTTTCAGAGTCAAAGACATGAGAGCATGCATCAAGGGTTTGAAGAGAAGCCTCTCTGTTACCAGCGCCACTTCTTTCAACAGAACTGGATCAATGAGTCACATGCCTGGATGATAACATGATTATTGCATCATGAGCGGGAAGCCACACTGCCTTCCCCTCCCCCCCTGTTCTTATGTTGCTGTCCTTACACACACACACACACACACGGCTTTTAGCTGAAGGGGCCACTACGCTCTCCTGTTTTTAATCATCCAAGACGGCATCTGAAAGGTTGCCAAAACTGGCTGCACGTGACCAAAATGCACAATAAAAATACGCAAGAAAGGATTCCTGGGACAGCCGGTCTCTTAATGGGGATTTAAAAATCTAGCCATGCATCAACTTTATGTTATTGTCGAGGTCTACCATTACGTCTCCGAGCAACTAAAGACAAAGTGCAGCACTTAATGGGAAATGCGTAACCTGAAGGATACACATTAAGGCTTAGGCAGGGTAAGATGGACAACAGACAAAGCAAAGCAGGTTAGCAAAGTAGAAACAAAGAGGCATGCATTCCCCAAAAATTACACATAATCCATACAAACAAAACCCAGGAGCTCCAAAAACAAGGAATTACATTCCACGTTAGTTCAAGTCCATTAGAATTACTGTACTCCATCTTTAACAGATGGTTCAGCTACATGTGGGGGGTCACCTGTTCAGTTTTAATTTGTCTCACTGATAGCTGGCCACATGACAGGCCTGACTGTAGTTTCATTGCATTCAAAATCTGCTTTATTGATATCAAATCAGGGACTTTGATCCCAGTGTCACACCTGTGAGATTTTACAGTGCTTTATGGGAGTAGGTAGCATTAAGCTTTACAGTGGGTTCAACAGCAAACAAACACTTCCTAAAGTCCATCTGAGTGTTTTAGCTGCAGGTTTTGTCTCTAGAACTAGACTTGATTTGGGTTATGTTTGTTGGTTTTAAACTCTGGCAGAGAAACAAAACTCACATACCACCCGTTTATGATCAAGTTAACATTACATGCAAATTCTTTTCTTGTTTTCGTTTAACGCCAGTGTGGGAGTTTAACACACAACAAGGTTAACAGTTTGTGTGTGTGTATAGTTATTTTTTCCCCTGACCTTATGTATGATCATTCATCTTTCCAGCGTTTTCTCTGAAGCTGGATTAGTGGAAGCGCACTTAAAAAGCAGCAGACAGTGGTGCGCCCCTATTACACATTAACATTATGTTTATTATTGATGCCTAAATTTACCATAAATAATCAGGATAAATAAGGGTAGGAAAGTCTTAATGGAAAAAAATGTATATTTTAGGGTATCTTAAAATATTGACATTTCTAGTACATACCTATGAAACAAAACAAAATTCAATTCATTATTTCTCTTATAATCAACAAATCCCATGACAATGATTTGTTGCGATGATGAACGCATTGGCTGTCCTAGAGAGTATTCATATTCAATGTACATATATTATGTGAATGACATACAAAAACAGTGCCCAATTTTCATAGTTCTGAAGGAATATGTCACCCAGTACAACGGTCTGGCTCAGTTCTTTGTTTTTAATGTGCTTATTACTAAATTAACAACAAACTGGGCAATAGATTTTGATTCATTTTGTTTCACAAAAAAACTCTGGTCTGGTGATGGAATGGAGGTCGGAAGGTCCCCAAACGTCCTCTGGGGGGGGGGGGTCTTAACCCACGTGTTATCTTCCCGTCAACCATGAAAAACAACGTTTTGATCACTTTTTTTCCAACATTATTATTGCTTTTATTCCCACATTGTCACTTTTTCAATGTTGTGGATTCTTTTTTATATTTTTGTTGTTTTTTTCCAAAGTTTTTTGATATTCTTAATGTTGACATCTTCAACGCTTTCAATTGCCAATTTTTTGTGACAAAATTCTTTTTTTTTAGCTGAAAACGGGTCAATTTGACCCAAGGACAACATGAGAGTTAAATAGTCTGACCACTAGTTGTCCAGATGCATAGTAAGTTGTAATGCATATATGAAAAATATTTGACATATTTCTGCGAGATTATTGTATACATTACGTAGAAGAGCCTGTTCATTCTCTAGGTATGACTTCTAATGTGTGGATGGACAACGCTGTTTAGACCTGTCAACGTGATGCTGAATGACTTCCTGACTGTCTACGTCTGGGACACTGAGCCATTAAAAAGGTTGTGACACACCAAGCAGACAGCAAATAACTCGGGGCGCGAGGGCTGACTGTGTCCCTCCCACTGACATTGATTCAACATGAGTTAACATGTCTTAAATTGGTTGAAAAAAGACGGCCTGCTCAATGGCGCTGGACACACCACATACAAAAAAAAAATCTGAGTCCCTGCACCTTAAGACTGAATGGCTCTAAAGTTCACTTGAACATTTTCTTCGGTTTGGAGCCAGAAACAGAGAGAGAGAGAGAAAGAGAGAGAGATCTTACCTCTGGATGTCAGAGATGAGCCACCAGGCCCAACTCCAGCCTCCCACAATATACGTCTTCTGATCTGAGCCACAGCAACCACCTTAGCAACCCAGATGACATGGAGACATAGCACGGTTAGAATCAACACAGAACTAAATTGCAGCAGCATATTAGTTGAAAAAAAGTTGAAAAAGAAATGTAATAGATTGTTTAGAACTTAGATATATGTGTTCGCAACGTGTTTACGCTGCTAGCTAGTGGCCAAAAAACTCAGTTATTGCAGATTTTGTATCACTAATTTAAAAAAGAAAAAAAAAACTTATCTTAAAATCTTAATGGACTTTTGTGGAAAGTGATAATCTGTGTGTAATTTATTTAACACATTCATACATGATTCAAGACTTTATTGCCATATTAGAAATTTTGTGCAGTATGCTCATCACTAAGGTCTATATAAAAGAGACTTCAGATACAGTATTAGGGACCACTAAGGTCTATATAAAAGAGACTTCAGAT
>NC_048419.1:1787496-1818030 GCF_013103735.1 Etheostoma cragini | reverse complement strand
GTATTAGGGGACCACTAAGGTCTATATAAAAGAGACTTTAGATACAGTATTAGGGGACCACTAAGGTCTATATAAAAGTATCCAAAAAGCACCATATCATGGGACCTTTAATAGACTTTAGTCTTTTCCCTGAGATGAGAGTCACCAGTGAGGGTTAGCAGGGTATGTGGGGTCTTGGAGGATTTTCAGTCCCTTTTGCTGGATTCTGGATGCGGTTTACATACATGGCAGACATGGCAGAGAGTTCACAGTTGATGGTTCTTGAGGCAGTGAGTGCAATTTTGTACAGTTGCTTTGTCTGCGAAGTTTCCAAACCACAGCTATAGAAAAAGACAGCACACTCTATGTAGCGGCTCTGTAAAATCATATTTTCATACTGGGGCCAGTGGTTATGTGCCACTTTTTAGAGAACATGTTGTTGATTTTAAGTACTTGAGTTCTAAAACATGCAAAATCAGCTGGTGCTTCTTAGTGTTGCAAAATAGAGAGGAGGCATGAGGACGCTGTATCTTCTACAGACCTGTTGGTCCTGTATGCAAACTAATGTGTGCACGCACACTAAGAACTTGAATTCATACACCTGAAGGAAGGAATTTATAATAAAACTCAGGCCTATACGTAGTTAACCGTGGCAGCAGATCTGGCTTTAAACCCAAAGTAGCGTAGGAGGCATTGAGAAAGATCTATAAGACAGTGCTTTCTTAGGAAGAGAATTATGTGTTGTTCAGAAAGTCATAAAACCAGCACTACTCCGTCTTCCAACCACAGCCCCCACGATGTTTGCTCCTGAAACACATGCACTTCCTCTCCGCTATCTGGTGCCATTTTTAATCTTTTAATTTGATGTCACGTGTCATCATCCTTTCAACACAGCACTGCAGAATGTATAGTAACAATAGTTTGTTAGGGAATGTGAGACATTTCCAGATGCAAGATAGGTAGGGTTACACATATATGGTGATTTAAGGAAGGAATGTGAGCATGACAGGCGTTTACTATTTAAAACCCATCGCCAACTGAAGCGCTAACAGGCGGAGGACCTATAGTAATGCTTGGCGCTCCACACCATAACCCCAGTGGTTCCAGCCTACCAGCATATCTGAGATTCCTGATCCCTCCACCGTGGAGGGGGTTGGGGCTCCATGTGAATGAATGAGGAGCAAGACAAGCTAAAAACAATTCTTAATTAAAGCCTTTACTTTTAACATGCAGATAAGGAGGTGTGTCAGGTTTTGCCTTTGGCCCAAAAAGGCACGTGCTTTTGCACACTTCTAAAAACATTTTTTTACTTGGTCTTGGAATCAGGATGTGCAACTCGTGCCCAGTCACCACCGTTTGTTCTTCTACGTGGTGTCTGACACACCAAACTTTCACAATGGAAAATCCCAAAGCTGTTTCTGGTTTTGTTTATCCCAAGTGACAGGAAAGCTGGCCGGGCGGATTCTGTTACAGAAGCCTGGTGGAAATACCGTAGGCACTACACTGCTAAACCACATTTAAATTTGGCACAATTTTCACAAAGAGGCAAAAGGTCAGTAATTCCTAAAAGTCTGAGGTCCAGCCAGGACCCACATGAGATCCATTGAGAATGCAGTGACATTACAATTAGTTTTGATTTGACTATATTTTCAGAATCACAACATAGAAAATAGAATGAGTAGTTGTGATTTGACTCTCAGATGTTAATTTAGCATCCAAGGAAATCCAATGCCAGTCTGTGGGACCACATTTTTGACACTAAGGGGGTCCCTGGCCTCTGAGTTTTTATGGGGGGCTGAGATTGAAAAAAGCCTTGTGTGTCCTCTTTTAAGCATTAGAAACATCAGCTGATGGTGAATGCTCTTTCCCTGTGATTTAACTATTTTTTGCTCTATTTCTTCTGCGTCAGAGCCACCATATCCTACCAAGACCACCACAGTTCGAGTAAAATATACATAATATATCCAATCCAAGATTATGCAGAGAAAACAGGTGGATGTATTATGACACGAAAACATATTTCTGAGGAGAAACGCATACACGGTAGTACGATATGGGGAATATCACGACGGATTTTCCCAGATCCTTATCCACTTTCAATTGAAGAGGAAATGCTTTTTTTCCCCTTTCTGGGATGGTGTGTGGACCTAACGGCCGCCGACGTACAGTACATCAAATGGTGAACGTATTTTGGCTCGCAGTATTGTTAGTTTGTGACACAACGTTACAGTCGCCATATTGGTTGATAACAGGTTCATATAGTATATTCAATGTTTTACAGGGTTACGCTTTAGGCAACGAGCCAGGAAGGAGCCCAAGGAGCTAACTTAGCGTTAGTAACGTTAACTACGCATCGTCCAAAAAAAAAAGCGCCAGCTAGCTTAACGTACCTGAAACCACAAGGGCCTCGTTCGGTCCAACGGTGTGGCAGTTCCCCATTTTATCGACAGAAAAACACGTATTCAAACCAACTCGACGCTTCCAACACCAATTTCACTTTCAAACACACTGTTGTTTTTTTTCCACCTCAATTATCGATGATTCCAGCTAGTCCGAACTCGATAGTCGACCAACGAGGAGCGCTTCCGCTTCTGACTTTCAAAATAGAAGTCACGTTAAGGAACACTTGTGTTAAATGCGCGTTGTGGTTTTATTTTGAAGGTCACACTGCCATACTTCTTTACTCATTTTGCTGGCACTTTACATGATTAGATACCCCTCCCTCAATTCTGCCCCTCCCCCACCGTCGAGTGTAGGATAACATATAATAATATAGGCGTGGTTGTTTAAATGTACAGTCCTCTCAGGAAAACTAACCTAAACAAGAATCTAGCTATGTAGTGTGTGTGTGTGTGTGTGTGTGTGTGTGTGTGAATGTGAGTGGTAGGCTACTCAGCCATGTCATATATAGTGTTATGTCAAATATTGTTGTGATAGCTTGTGTTGTCCTTGACATTTTTGTCCCTTTTCTGAGTTTTTTTTAGTTTTCACTACCACCCCCTTAGTAGTTTTACTACTTTTTGGAATTCATGGTCAATAACCCTAATTTATGTAAAATTATACCGAATATTTGAGTTAAAAAAAGCAGAAATTATGAATTATTTTGACTAATAGTTAAGATCAGAGGAATGAAAGTGATTAATTCTATTTGCAAAGAGCGTTCCAATCCAATCCATTTTTGTGGTAATTTGGTTAAAAAGAAACCCATATATCATATTTCAGACATTTTTAAAGGGGTCAGATTTGACCCGAGGACAACAGGAGGGCTACTTTAGAGTTGTGCTATGATGTGTGCACATAAAATTCCCAGTGTCACCTATCATAGTATTATAATTTCTCTATCAATCTATTTTATTCTAAAGTCCTCATGACAAGCAGTTTAAGATTATCGGTGTGTATTTTAACAAGTGATAATAATAATACTAATTCATTACATTTTATATGTATATACTACTCTCTAGTACCACCACTGTGTAGCATCCACCTGGGTGATGAAAGCCACTCATTACTAGGGCTGAGTAAAAGCAAGGATATTCCAAGTAATATTTATTTATACTTCATATTTGTACTTTCCTTTTCAAGTGAATGCATTCACTCTGCACACTTACAATCTTTGACCTTCATTACCAAACTATTTGATAGGCAATACTGCAGGTAAAAAGTGGCCCAACCTGTTACTTTCTACCAGACTTTGTCAACACTATAATCAGAAAAGATCGTGACTACTTTCCAAAATTCCAAAACTTCAGAGAATGACACTAATTGAATGTTAGCAGTTGCCTCTATGCATGATTAAACTCCTGGGTGGGGTGAAATCCACAGAAATCTACAGAAATCACAAACCTGGTCCAGAGTCAGAGTACAGGACTGGCTGTTATAGTTATCTTTATAGTTCCCTTTATAGTTCTCTTTTTTAGTTCTCTAAGCTTCACTGAGTTTATGGTGGCCTTTGTTGGTGCAAATCGTTTTATCAGCTCTTCCACATCTGTGCCCTTGTGATGTTGTCATATTTCCATGTGGCTGACAGATGGAGTCAGTGTGATTGCTTCTGCTGCATTAAATTACAAGGATTGCAGCACAAGGGCAGGGATAGACTGGGGCTAGACCTGGTCCACAGCCCATCCTGGCCCTCTACAACTAGCATGTAAATATCCCACACCGCCACCAACACCTAGACGCTGCATTCACAAACAGTCCTGAGAGGGAGTAGCATCAAATCCAGCTGTTCTCCGCGGTGCTGCATGTGTGTCCGGCACCGTATCCTGAAAACCTAAGTGCACTTAAAGAAGGACTGGGCGATATGAAGAAAATCAAATATCACGATAATTTAGACCAAACACCTCGACATCGATACCGCAACGACATTGTAGTGTTGACTATTGGTGCTTTCACAATATGTTTACATAATGAGATTTTTTATATTTTTTTATATTTTGAAATAATCATCAGTAATGTGGATATAATGACTAAGTGGGTAAAGGCCAAAAGTAGAACAGTCCGCTAAGTTCAGAAAATGACGAAATATTACAGTAATGCAGCCTTCATAACCAGGGAAAGAGAACACTTACAGTATGTCATATTACGATGTAATGATATCCAAAATCTAAGACGATATCTAGTGTCATATCACTATATTCTCGATATATCGCCCAGCTCTAACTTAAGCTATAGTGCGTAGTTTCTGCCGCCCCCATGAGGAACTTCAAGTAGTGACAACAAGACTGTGACCCTGCAACAGATTCTCTACTGTACAACAAATGCTTTTTTCTTTTTACTTTACCTTGTATTGTACATATGTTCAAATTAATCTTCTCCATTAAACCCAATTCATCTCTACTGCTGCTGATATCCTACTGTCTACTACAGAGAGGAACCATTGAACCATTAGCAATATTATACAATTGTCCTTATATGATACAGATCTACATTTATGATCTATCATTCATTTGACTTTCTTATTTTTACATAGACTGTAAAAATAATGAATGTAGCAACAGCCAGCAACACAAAGAGACTGAACAAACTGATCAGGGAGGCCGGCTCCGTGATCGGCTGCAAACAGGACAGGACACGTTTGAAGCTGTGGTGGAGAGGAGGTCTCTGAACAATCTGTTATCTATCATGGGGAACCCTGACCCCCCTCGGTCCAACAGGGGAGCAGCTTCTCCAAGAGGCTCCGACAGCTTCGATGTCACACGGACCGCTACAGGAAATCATTCCTACCACGGGCAATAAAACTCTACAACACGTCACTACTGGGTGCTGATAAGACCCTGACACTCCACAAGTTCCATTAGGTTCCATTAGTGCAGCAAGACTGCACTAATGCAACCTCCACAATTGGTTCATTTACATTTTAGCATGCTATTTAAGCAGTTGCACATGTTGTTTTCCCATCCTGTATGCCTTCAAATATTTGTTCTTATATTTGTATTCCTAATATTATGTCATGTACTGTATATTGTATATATGTATATTGTATCCTAGTATTTCATTCATGTTTATATTCTTGGCTGTGGGACTGATGTATGTTTGCTGCTGTAACACTGTAATTTCCCACTTTTTGGGATCAATAAATATCTATCTATCTATCTATCTATCTATCTATCTATCCATCTATCTATTTATTTATCTATCTGTGACGTCACCCATTGGTTTGTGGACTGCCTTTTTAAAGCCTTGACTACAAACTGTACTGTTTTGAAGCTAGGAGTTAGCATTTTGACTGTTGCCACTGGAGCCTGAAGTGTCCATGTTTGGACAAGAGGGCGGAGCTGGGGAAGACAGGTTCCTCGTTTTAGAGAAACATTAACATTACTTAGCCAATGAACCATTTTGATCTCTAATGAGTGATATGGGACAATAAAGGAAATGAATAAATATCCAGCTGGGACATGAGCCTAATCACAAAGACAAGTGTAAGCAAAGAAGGCTGGATGATAAAAAGCTCTTTGGAACGCTGCTGCACGGTTGTGCTTGTTGTCTATCTTCATGGTTACATATCTAAAAAACACTAACCATATCTCTGTTTGTTACACGGCAATGACACCACCGGAAATCTGTGTTCCACGTGTTGCTAACACTCATTTCATGTGTGGCACAATATACGTGTAACACACTAAAACATACTAGTAGACATATGAGCTGTCTCTGTCTCCTTTTGTCTTCCTTGGGGAGCCCAAGGTTTACATTGATGTGAAGATATTATTGTAACAGAGGCAGAGCTTATTAAATCCATGAAATGTTAAATTCAAATAATATATATACACAAACCAAATATTAAATTATATACACAATATTATATATATATATATATATATATATATATATATATATATATATATATATGATAAATGATGATTAAAGTGATTTAATTTCTGTCTCTTTTCCACTTTAACTCTTGTGTTGTCTTCCCGCAAAATTGAAAATCAACACTTTTGTTGGTGCTTTTTTTTAAAATGTTTTTAACTTTTTCTTACGTTTTTTCAATGTTTGTCACTTTCACTACAGTTATTTTTGGATTTTATGGTCAACATAGAAGGAAATTATACCTAATGTTTGAGTTAGAAAAGCAGAAACTAGGAATAATTTATGTTGATGGATAATCACAGACTGGAATATGTCAACTTTTACTCAATACTATTTCAAAACCCAAACTCAATTTTTTTTTTTCAAATGCTATAAAATTGATAAGACGCCCCAAAATTACCCATCATTGGGTAATTACAAAGAACGTTGATATAGGTAAATGGGTCAATTTGACCCAAGGACAACATTAGGGCAAAAAAACAACAACTTTAACCTTTGTGCACTTGTTATTCAAAATCACAAATCTAATGAGTTTATGACACCAACTCCTAACACAAGATTTCCCCCCAGCCTCGGAGCTGCTGCAAGCCGGAGTGCTTCTGCTAAGCTAATCATTAAGCATCATAAAAAACAAAGGTTATATCACCCACAGTCCCTTAAATTCCAGCCAAGCTTTCCGAGGTGTTCGGGCCCAGGCGAGCGACAGCAGTGGCACAGGGAGCAGACATGGAGCCAGACAGGCCGACGTGGAGCAGGCAGATAGAGTTCACCCTGGCTGGCATCGGCTGTGCTGTGGGTCTGGGCAACGTATGGAGGTTCCCTTATCTCTGCTACAGGAGCGGAGGAGGTGAGGCACCGAGCTTACACATCATCCTCAAACAGAATTATAAAACTAGACTGCCCTCTGTACTTACACACACATAGGTAGAGAATCTGGGTCCAAAGCCCAACAAATGGTGCTATAGTGAGCTCTAATGTTCACACACTTTTTCCCTATGGTGATGCTGATTGTGTTGAACATTTTTCAAATTGTTCTAATATTACCAAAGTGTGCATTTCATGAAGAAAATATGTGTTACTAGCCCATAATGTTCTGCAAAACCCTGCATGGAAATTGGTTTACAATATAAAAAAGGTATTTTCTGACATTATAAATGACCTACTCAAGACATAAAGAGTGAAATGCAACAACAGGATGATGAGGATACCACAAAACTGGGCCAGTGGAAACCTCCTTTGCCAGCAAAATGTCCGTGACAGTTGACTTGTCATAACTTCCTGTCAGGTGCCTTTCTGGTGCCGTATCTGCTCATGCTGGTGGTGTTGGGGATCCCTCTGCTCTACATGGAGCTGATTGTGGGGCAGTACACGAGACGAGGGCCTGTCCATGCTCTGGCTACTGTCTGCCCACTGTTAAAAGGTACATCGTGGCATGAAATATCCTACCCTAGTCCCTGAAAGGTGTTCAAACTGATTTTTTTTTGTCTGTCTTTAGGAGTGGGCATGGCAACAGTGGCTATCTCCTTCATCATGTGCACCTACTACAATGTTGTCATCACGTGGGCCCTCTATTACCTCTTCAGCTCCTTCCAGGCACCGCTCCCCTGGCAGAACTGCAACAACACGTGGAACACCCCCAACTGTACCAATCACGCCACCAACAGCAGCTACTCCTCCACAGCCAGCCAGGAGTTCTTCCAGTATGTTGCACTGTGTGGGAGAAACCAGCGCTAGTTCTCAGATGTGTAAAACCAGACCAGATGAGTAGAATCAGAATCCGCTTTAATGGTCAAATAAGTGTGAACAGGAACAGGGAATATGACTCTTTTGAAGGGCAAGCTGTTCAGTTAATCTGGTTGATTAGAAATCCTCCCAGGAGTGTGTGGGTGTGTTCAGACCCATTGATTGACATCTTTCTGTTAGCTTTGTTGCACCATTAGGGCAAATGACACCTTTGTCATTTTTATTGGTGGACAAAGATTTATGACCTCACGAATTCCCATCTAAACTCGGCCCACCTTGAAAACATCCGTGTAGGAATTCAGAGGCTTTAATGTAACAGGTTACTTTTGTATCTCAAGGTTAGGTACACAGTGTGTATTTGACAGATATTTACACTTTTAAATGATGTGTTTAGCACTATTAAATATATAATTTACTTGAAAGGTGAATGCTTGGTGTTTCAGGGTTGTTGCACAGGGATGGATCCTGACACAGTGGGCTAGATTTAAGTGTTCATTGTGTAATGATTATTTCATAGCAGTGTTACCAAATTCCTGCACCGTGACAACAGGCTGTGCTTCTCACAGACGTCTAACTCCGGTGATTGTGAAGTGATTGTTTTAGGGCACAACATTCGATCAATCAAAGTCCTATGAGGGACATCAGTCCAACAACAGATTACGTATCTTTAGGAAGTGTGGGGAAAGTTAAGTCATTGAACTGTATCTCTAGTCTAATGTAAAATGTTTCCATCTATAAATATGCATAGCTTTCTTCTGCAGCAGTTTCAAACATATTCTGGGTCTTTGGGTTTTAAGGTGGAGGAAGTGTTGGGATTAGCTTTCAATATGCAGCTATGTTTTGCTTAAGATTTCAAAATGAAGCTACATTATTCATTGTGGATCTCTTTCTGTTTAGACAGTGGAGTGAAACATCACATTTGGATTTACTCATTAACTTGTTCAGTTAGTGAAGACATGTGGGAATGCATTGGAAGTTCTGGTTAAACATTGGTTGGGAGGATGTGCCAGAGAAGCAACTTATTTTACTGAATTGTAGTGAATGCAACTGCACAGTGATTGCTTTGGAAATGATTAATTTATCAAAAGGAAAGCTTGTTTGGTCGGCAGTTACAGGGCGACTATTGATAGAAAAACACATAATGTTCCTAGTCACACTCGATTTAAAGTCTACAAAGTCTTGGATTGTGGACAAAACCGTGGGAACAGACATTTTTTTTGGTGCTGGTAAGCATCAGCTTTAACCAGTGACCTGTCACATCTTAACTGTGATTTTATGATATCACATGCAGTGTTATGAGATGTAAATGAGATGTAACAAACACAACCTTTTTATCTAAATATGTGAACATGAACAGTATAGTACTGGTAGTCCTCTTTGCAGTGTAAACCCCAACCAGTTTTGTATGAAACACTTCCACCACTAAAATAGCATATATAAATTGAAATAGGGATTTTCCACTTTAGGTCACAAGAAGTTCATATACAGTGCGAAATAATGTGAAATATAAACTGGAACAGTAGAAAAATACTTACAGGGCGCAAAGATAGTATTTGGTTAATAAAAATGGTCACTGATCAGTGATGGTCACATGATGATGACAGAACGACCAGAAACATTAAAATCACCAAAATGGACCCCTGAGGGACACCATGTAAGTGCTTTCCTGCCAATTGTCCACCTAATTGCAAACTGAGGAACCGTTTGTTTTTTAATGGCTATAGTGTGTTCAGTTTAAAAGGAATGATCAGAATCAATGTAGAATGTAATCGTCATATAGTATTAATTACTACTTTTTCTCTTCTTTGAAGATATAAGATGCTGGAGCAGACTAGTGGAGTAGATGAAACAGGAGTGGTCCGGTGGGAGCTTTTACTCCTTCTCTTTCTGGCTTGGATCCTCATTTACTTTTGCATTTTTAAGGGGGTGAAATCAACAGGCAAGGTGTGTGAAAAGAGAGGGAAATTGAGACAGAGACAACGAGGCCGACAGTGGCTAACAACCATTGTTTGACTCTGTTTGCAGGTGGTGTACTTTACGGCTCTATTCCCGTATGTTATCCTGATTGCACTGCTGATCAATAATGCGCAGCTTCCTGGAGCATTAGATGGAATAACCTTCTTCATTGTGCCGGAATGGGGCAAGCTGCTCTCAGTGGAGGTAAGAAGGAAGGAACAGAGGAGACGAGGAACTGGAAACAGCTTCTGTCTGACATATGAGAGCAGTTAAGCAGAATTATACTACTATTTGAATGGGAAGGGGTATTGAAACTTGGTACTGGTTTTGGGTGATTGTCCCTCTGTTTTGCAGGTGTGGGTGAATGCAGCAGCTCAGATCTTTAACTCCATCGGGATTGGTTTCGGCTCCCTCATGGCCATGTCCAGCTACAACTCCTTTAACAACAACGTTTTGAAGTAATATGCCAAAATCCTCATCCACTCAGTTTCCCCCCTTTCCGTATTGTTAAGGATCACTGGGAAGTAAGAAAGTGATGTTGAAATACATCTTCTTTCCCCGGCAGGGACACCCTGACTATAGCCATCCTCAATTCCCTCACCAGCATCCTGGCAGGCTTTGTCATTTTCTCTGCTTTTGGATACATGTCTTACCTGCAGGGCGTCCCTGTCACAGATCTGGCCGTGGATGGTAAGAAAACAACGTGAGATTAGTTTGATTTCATTTTGGTTTTGTTTTCTTTTTGGCTTGTAGCAGGGCTGTAGTCAAGACCACCTTAGTCGAGTCCAAGACGAGTCCAAGACCAGGACTAGTCAATTCCAAGTCAAGACCGAGTCTAAAAAAAAATCCAGTCCCATTCAAGACAGAATCCAGCACGTAAAAAAAGGTCTTATGCATGACAGTATCAAGACAATCATTTTGGGTTTCACTTTCCCTCCAATATTATTATCAACATAATAAAGACACCTGCAAGACCTGTGGCCGAGACCAAGACAAGTCCAAGTCCATAGAAAACGGTCTTGAGTCCGGACTTGAGTCCAAGACCAGACTTGAGTACTACAGCCCTGGCCTGTAGCCTTTTTCTCCAATAATACTGTGAGTATGACTGGATAATTACTCATATAAATGATTTTAATAAAACATATTTTGCCTTTATGAGGGTTTGTAGGGTTGTAAACAGTGTCCTTATATAGTATACTTATATATTTATACACACCATTAGCATGCTTATTCAAATGCATGTCTAGCAATGAACTTCCCACTCATTTTATTAACATAGATAACATAGATAACAAAGATACGTTTTGATTTAAAACGTTTATATGGTTGCAGTCAAGTCTCTCTAAGTCATGCTAAAGATGTTGATACATACTCCGTATGTTGCTCTGAGAGCAATATAATTCATTAGAATTTTCATATTTGGATGTCACTTTTACTACTTTGAAGGGTCCTTACATGTTTTTTCCATCAGCAGTGCTATACACTGACATGTTGTGTGCTTGTGTATCCAGGTCCAGGACTTGTTTTTGTTCTTTACCCACAAGCCTTTGCCAACATGCCGGTGGCCCAGCTCTGGGCTGTGATGTTCTTCTTCATGCTGCTTTGCCTTGGACTGGACAGTGAGGTAGTTAATGGGGAATTACAACTTCAGTGATGATTGCTGCAATCCTACAGACCTAAAGTGACTCAGGATTTGTTTCCTTTTTTTTTTTTTTGCCAGTTTGCAATGGTTGAAGTGATGGTGACCAGTCTCATGGATGAGTTCTATCAACATCTGATTAAAATTTTCAAGCGGAAGGAGCTGTTTGTTCTTGCAGTTTGTTTTGCAGCTTGCCTTCTAGGAATTCCTTGCATCCTGCAGGTACAGATAGTAATGTACTGGAGGCACTATAGACAAGTATAACCAGATAGTAAACTCACTAGTCTCACTTACCTGCCATTTTAAAGAGTGTGTCTCTTTTCAGGTGGGTATCTATGTGTTCCAGCTCATGGACCATTACACTGCCATAGTGTCCATCATGTTTCTGGCAGTCTTTGAGGTTATAGCCATCTGTTGGTGTTATGGTGAGCAAATGTGTTCAGTTGTCTCTTTTTTCAGAGGCCAGGTAATGTAATTTACCCCTAAAGCAGACACATCTTAACACCTTTAAGGCTATATATAACTTTCACTCTTATTGCCAAATGCTGTAAAATTCTGTCAACATGCAAATGAAATAAGCGTGGCTGTTTACTGAAGTTTCCATGCACAGGTGTAAATCGACTTTCAGACAACCTAGAGGAGATGACCGGAAAAAGAGCAAACATCTTCTTCAGAGTGTGTTGGCTAGTAGTTGCTCCGGTGCTGATCACTGTAAGACAACAGGCGTTTGTCATCAACTTGATTTACAAATCATATTTTCCCCCTTAAAGCCCAACTGGGTTCCATGTTCTAGTGACGTTACATGTTTCTTCTTGCGGCAGGTCATCCTGATTTTCTCCATCATCCAGTTCAAACCAGCCCGCTATGGGGACTATGTCTTCCCTCCATGGGCTCAGGGGGTCGGCTGGGTCATTGCCATGGGCTCCATCATATGGATTCCTTTGGGTGCCGTTCACACATTATGGGTGCTACCTGGCTCATTCATGCAGGTGACACACATTAACCATTTTCTTTTTTTCATCCCAACCAAGATATTGCAGGTAGCAAATGTTGCTACGTCATGTTCATGTGTCGATTTCTCCTTCAGAAACTGAAGCTGTCGGTCACACCACGCACCCCGGATGGAATGTCAAAGATGCCGTATTACGAGAGGGGGGGAGCAGACGCATACCCCGGCATAGCTGTCATCAGCTCCAAACTCCATCTACCCGAAAAACCTCCTATTCAGACAAACCTGTGATATCACCAAGAGTGGCAGCTCAAGTTATTCACAAATTACATTTGTTTTAAATCTTCAACAAACTTCTGGCAAGTCGAACAGAAGTATACTACAAAAATTATCGCATGATTGTGAAAGTGTCTCTGCATATCTGCCATGCAGATCAATTTAAAAGGCCATTTTTGTGAGCCTACTAATTCAATTTTGTCAAATTCTTACAGTTATGTGGAATTTTAATGTGACAAGATGTTGTGGAAAGACAGCGTTTGGAATCTGTTATGGTTGTGTACATCTGAAATATCCAGACCAACACTTCCTCTGTTGTGCCAGAAACAACAAAGGAGTGGCACTCAGGACGTCACACACATTTCCTGCCCCTAATTTGTGGATTTTACTTTGCTAAGGGTGCCATCTTTTGGCCATGTCTGTTGATGCAACTATAAGTGTTGAGAAATCTCCGGTCAGGTACTGTACTCCGATTATTACATACATCTAAGCCAATAAAATGACAAAGTAATGCCACAATTGAACATTTACAGTTCATACAGCTGAACTTTTGTGCTGAACAACTTCCCTTTGAAGTATAAACCACTGTGGACTAATTCATTGTGGTTAGCTCATTTATTAGGTCAAATGGAACAAGGCCCTGCTGATAAAAATGATATATGCTGGTGGTAAACTGAGGAGTACATGGGTCATCCCATTCTATGTCATGTAATGTGTAATAAAAACCTGTCACA
Organism: Etheostoma cragini; assembly: GCF_013103735.1. NCBI lineage: Eukaryota > Metazoa > Chordata > Actinopteri > Perciformes > Percidae > Etheostoma > Etheostoma cragini. The sequence continues at coordinate 1,804,445 of NC_048419.1, read as the reverse complement.
AAGTCCACAGCTCGTATCTTATTTCTGCACTGAAAGTTTGACGGTAACAATCCGTCTGGTGAACATACAAAGACCATAACTTACTTGTGGGTAATTGTTTTTATTTATTCATTTTATAAGGAGAAACCTCCATTTAAAATGTACACATTTCTAGGGTATACATGTACACAGAGTTAGTTTCTTCTCCAATATAAGTTGTCAGTGTTTCCTTCTTCTAATTCCTCATAAATGAATCCAAAAGTGCAATAACACAGGCCGAAAGGTGGATAGTAGAAACCCATGTGCTTAAAAAACAAGGGCCCCTGTACTTTTCCTGATTCCTACAACAGGGTTAGCCCTGGATAGATCCAAACAATGGGAACTGGATGTGTGTGTGTGAGAACATACGGTGAGTAAAGGTGTCAGGGTGGACAGACTGTTGATGGTTAGTTAGAGTCAGTAGGACATCGTATTGTCTATGGTTAATGAGTATGAGACCAATTCTATCTATAATCAAAAGTTTAAATATTTATAAAACAAAAATGAAACAAGAAAATGTCATTCTTACAAACAGCAATTAATCCTTCCATTCAATTTCAAAAAGATATGTCATATGACCTACAAAAACAAAACAAAGAAAAACATGTGCAATCAATGGCATCCTCTTCCTTCTGATGTGATGGCCGTGGAGATGACCACATAGCAGAGCAGCACCTCTCCTCTTTGTTATTTGTTCCTGCTGTAGTTTTGGACTCAGCTCAGTTCAGGACTGGGCCCAACAATTCACAAAGACCAGGGGGCTGCATTCAGTAGTATTTTTGTAGTGGTTCACAAAGCCCACGCCCTTCATTTCCTCGCCTAGCCTCCTTAAGGCTCCAGCCCTCTTTGACCATGTCTTTGCAGAGCCAACACAGCTGTAGTAGATTTGTTTTATTACCCCGCCCCCCTTCCCAACCCTTACCCAGCAGAGGTCGCTAAGGAGTCACCATGGCTGCTGTCTGTCTGCCCCTCCTGCAGCTTCCTGTTTCACTGCTATGACACCTGCTCTACTGGCCTCATCTGCACGTCTCCAATCTGATGACACAAATACAAAACAATAAAGACACCAAGCAGCACTCAACGCCGATGCATTTAATGGCATGAAAGCTTGAGAGAGGCACCTGGACATGAGGAGGGGCACTGAGGACAAATGTGACTGCAGTGGCTATGTCTTCTGCTTTCAAACACTGAAAAGTGGAGAAAATGAGGCATTGTTGATGCAACAGCGCTGTGATAATTTTGCTTTGTGAAATACATATTGTGACGCTCAGTCAAACGTGCACGCTTACCTTCATACTCTCATACACTGCAGCTGCTTTCTCTGGATCACTGTTGTGGTGTCGGAAGGCAAACTCAGTCTCCACTATTCCAGGAGATATACACTGCAGGGCAGGCAAATGCATTAGAAATGTACCGCTCGCACACTGACACGACACTTTAAAATGAGATTGGGAAAGCGTAGGGGCGTAACTTGCACACTCTGATGATGACAACTAACTTACTGTTGCTCTGATGTGGGTGTTTGCTTCTCGCAGTTCTTGCCGTATCCCCTCAGTCAAAGCAGTCACAGCGTATTTAGTGGCACAGTAGAAATGCTCATCAGCACTAGGCACCATTCGATGGCCACCCATACTGTGACAGGCAGAGGAGGTGGGAGAGATGCATGAGCTAGTGACCTTATTTAGTAGCTCAACCATGATTAGAATCCAAAATACGGTATTAAATTACTTATCTTACACTCTCCGATTTAAATGCCTTGTCACGTTTATTTGTTGGATTTATTATCATATGCAGTGTTTCAACGGTCTTTACACACCCAGAACAGTTCAATTGATAAGATTACAATGAGTCCAATAGTTTGTCACATTGTTCCAGGTCCAGCAGGGGCCAGGTGTGGCTCACAATGGGCTTTACTTAATGCCTGGCGGATTAAAATCACCTTGAACAAACTGGCTGAGTTTTTTCTTTAGATCAATCTATACATTTGTGCTTAGATTCAAAGGGTTGTCTGTGTAGCGTACCTGTTGATATTGATGATGTGGCCATCGTCCACGTTCCTCTCCTTCATTGATTTGTACGCCTCACGGGTGCAGATAGACAACGCTAAAACATTCACCTGCAAGACAACAATCCATGATGTGTCCATCTATATATGCACTGCATTTAAATAAGACATGTAGCCAAAGTCATGTTGTGTGAAAAAAGTTGATATAATTAGCAGAACTTAATTAAATGTCATTTTGCAATATTTAAAATGCCATATGGTGAATCGGTTCAGCTGACTGATGTTCACTGGGTCACTGTGCTGGACCAGCTGAACCTGCTGTTCCTGTCCAGCTTGTGGCCTCTAAGCCGCTCCCATGGCGACACTGATAGACGGCAGGTTAAAGCCAACACAGTGGCAAGATAGGGGGAAGTGGCCAAACAAGGTCAGCGTACAGATTAAACACAGGCTAAAAATACGCTGCTGTACACATTCATGTGGGCTGCCATGACAACAGATGGACGAGTCTTACAAATGCAGGACTCTGGAGACTTTAGAGCGTGGGGGCCCCTCAATGGTCAAGAGCTCAATGAATCAGAATGTAAGGTCCAGACAAGAGAAATAGTGCTGGCTTTCATTAGCGGGCCTGTACTGTGCCAGGGCTTCTCCTCAGAGCCAAGGAAGCAGCCTCTGTGAGTGGAGGGGGTCTGTGGGGGGTCTGTGTGTGGGGGTGTGGGTGTGTGTGTGTGTATGTGCAGACCCATGTGTCCACACAACAACACAAGCTCTACAAACTCAAGATTTTCACTCGCACCAAGCAACTATATCAGCTCCTCCTGCTTTTTGTGTTTGCGTGGAACAACAATAAAACCCATATAAATGAATAAATAAGGAGATAACGTTAGGGAACCATTCCGGCCATCCTAATTCTAACTAAGTACAACATTTCTCTCGCTTGTTTTCAGCTTTAGAGTTGCGTGACTGTGAACCACCCACGTCGATCATGTTCCTCCAGCCCTCTGTCTTTCCGCTGAGCAAGGGCTCGTCGTGGGCCAGCCCGGCGTTGTTGATGCACACGTCCACGCCCTTGTGCAGCGTCTTGATCGCGGAAAACATGGACAGGATCTCCTCCTCGTTGGACAGGTCACACTTGTAAGGGATCAGTGTGCCACTGTAGCCTGCACTCTGACATTCTGCTGCCAGCTTCTGAAAAACACAAATCAGACTCAATTTAACAAACATGCAGATTTGTTAGAGGATATTAAACGTAAAAATGTAAACACTAAAGTTGCCATGAATTGATTAGCAGAACTGAGGCACTGCTGGTTAAGAGCTAGAAATGATTAACCTGTAGTACCATAATTAAGACTATGGTGCCGTGATACGCACCCTACCCACTCAAACACTCAGACAGCAGTGAGAACATGCAGCCATAAAATCAACACCTCATCAGCTGAGGGCGAGAGGTAACCTGGCAGCACCAGGATAGCTAAACCCATTCCACTCTATGTATTTTATCTGATACTTAAAAGCAGATTCATTTTAAATTCAAATTGCTACCAAAATCCAAATCATGTCCCTGGACTGTGGATGTATAAGAAGAGAAGAAAGTGTTGCACTAATGGGATGCCTCTTCCTTTCTGGAAACAGCTGGGCAGAGCCTGCTGCAGGCCGAGCCTGCTACGCTCCAACCAGGTCAGCTGGCTTTCCACCCATGTGGGGTAAATACGAAGTGACACAGATCCCCTGCCAGGCACAGCTGCACCAGTCACCTGATGTCTAGGTCTGGGTGCCAGTCAGACAGGAGCGGGCGTGGGTGTTAAGGGTGGGGCTGGTGGTAGACGGAGGTGATGAGCAACAACATTTAGTGAAAGCATTTATATTTTAGTGTGTTGGTCTAATTGGATACCTGATAGCGTGAGTCGTTCCCAACTCTTTTTGTCTGATGGACCCCCACACCCCCCTGAGATGAGCTCAAGTACCCCATCATCGACACCGCCTGTCATGTTCCACATATGTTCTTATTAATGGATTATGAACTGGTTAACACTAATAATTGTTATAATCCAAATGGATATTGTAATAATATTTGTACAATTCAATTCAAGTTTGCATATGTACAACTACCACTTGTGGCAGAAGCTGGATATTACAACCTTTTATTACTTTTACAACCTTTTATTACTTTTAGCTAACTTTAATTTGTTTATTCTTAACTTTGAGCTACCGTAATTCTTTTATCTGTTTATTCACTAACTATAGTTCACTATTTCCTCTGTATATTTGTTACTTTTAGTTAACTGATTGATCTGTTTATTTGTTCCCCTGGTTGGGAATCACTAACAATCTCAACAATCAGCAATATATGTTGGTTTTGGTCTCAGTCCCACAGAAAGAAACAGAAAAAAGGGCTTATTCCAGATGTACTGTCTCCATCAAAGCCCGGGCAGACACACCGACCTCTTTCCCACATGTGATCCTTTGGAGCAGGCATGTGACATATTGAGGGTGTGACCATGAGTATTAAAAAACCCAATACTCAAGCTAGCTAAACATAAAAATGTCAGGGTGTATGTGCATTAGGGGTGGGGGGAAAAATCAATACAGCATAGTATTGCAATATTATCAGTGGCAATCCTGTATCAATACACAGGCGCCAAGTATCTATTTTTTATTATATATTATATATATATATTGGTCAGTTTGTCCCATTTTGCAACAATAAAATAGAAGTGAGATAAACAAACGGAGAAATACATCTTCTTAGTTAAAACAAAGTTTCCTTTTGGGGACATCATTTGAAATTGTGAAAAATTAAAAGTCGGAAAAAAGGTTATAAATTGCAATATAGCACAGAATATTCCAATAATACTACTACTATTGTACTACAGTATATCTGCTGATTGTGGTAGTTGCTCCTAAAGGAAACCAAGTATGCATGTGAAACCTGCTTTTCCATAATTAGGATGAAATTTGGATTGAGGAATCATTTTGGCTTTTTTCTGACAAAACCTGTAATAGAGTAAATGCATCGGAATGAAGGAATTACCCGAATAAAGCTGTCAAAATGCTAAAACACTTGTCTTATCTGAAGACTAAGCCAGCTCTTTTGCCCCTGTTCTACTCAGGTGAACCATTCCCTTTTGTCCATTACTGTAAATGTGAAGCTGCGATCGCTGGTCTGTTCAGCTGTCCCTGGAGGGACAGGCTCAAACATAGAAGTGTGTCTGTAGCCTGGAGCAGGCAAACAGACTGGTGGAGAGGCTCTTCTTTATTCAGACAGGAGGTTAACATGAAGAGGAAGCTACGCTGGTCTCTTGTCAGGGAGGGAGAATTAGGTGTGTAACGAAGGTTTAAGTGGGAGCAGCAGAGCAAACAGGCTGTGATCTTGGGCCAACTACAGGAAGTCTCAGGCTGTGAATCTCTATGTGTTTCCGTGTGTGTGTGTGTGTGTGTGTGTGTGTGTGTGTGTGTGTGTGTGTGTGTGAGAGAGAAAGAGAGTGAGCTCTGGCACCAGCTGTCCTGCCTTGGCCAGAACTAGCCCTTACACTGGACGCCCCAACAGCTTATTTACCTGATAATGAAACAGACTCTTCTAAATTTTTCTTTCGCAATGCGAGTTCAATGTGCTTGATTTTTAGTTCCTTTAAATTTTTTCTCCTTTTGTGTTTTTTGACTGTCGCTGTTTTTATTTACGCTGCTGCCTGCCTTGGCTAGGTCTCCCGTGAAAAAAAGGGATTCTGGTTTGTGGAAGACTGCACATGCGTACACGGAGCTCTGATAAGATCCCTGTTTGCTATTACCCAGACAGTCTTGATAAGACCAGCACTGAAAGATGCAATAAAAGTTCTTACAATTCAAAAGACAAATGATGTTACAACAGGTCATAAAACCTTTCTATGTTGCATTAATGGGTTCTACATACACCCACGCAGCACTCTCATACTCTACATAGTCCCATTTACGGCCAGTAACCCCTGCAGGGGGCTGTTATATAAGCTTTACAATGCATTGTCTCACACCATGTTCATCAATCATTCACCCACTCACGTGGAACTGGTGTAAATGGACCAGCAAAACAACTCGCTACAGAAGAAGGAAAGAGATAAAAATAAAGATACCAAAGCGCTAAAGGCAGACAAGGTCTAAGTGGTGAGCAGGATCAATAGCACAGAAGGCGGCAGCCGTGAGCGGAGAGAGCTGAGAAATTTGATTTGTCTCAGGTTGACTCAGGAGGTCTCACAGACAAAAGATGGATTGTGTTATTGTCCACTGTGCCTCATCTTATTTTCTGAAAAGACTTGGTAGGTGGTTTAAAAAAAAATCTAAATATGTTATGCAGCCTTAATTCAGCCAACAAACCCTTTGGCTCGTAATCCTTTAGTCCCATCTTTTAAGTACCTGTGACACAGACAACTATTTTGCCTGTCATAACGCATTTTCATCCTCATTACTGGGCCTGTTGTCCAGTGATCACAAAAAGTGTGCAGCGGGAGGGAGGAGTAGAGCGAGGGTTGGCAGCCAGAAACACAAGAGTGAGAAAACTTAACCTGAAGCATGCCGCATTTAAGCTGATCAAAATGAATTTAGATTTCAGTATATTTTACTCTATAGTGGAGCAGCAGCACAGGATGGCCCGTGCAGGCAATGCTTAAAGGGAGAATCCACCCAATTTACTGTATGATTTCACATTTATGACTAATTTAGTGTGAGTATCTACAGTGAGGAAAATAGGTATTTGAACACCATGCTATTTTGCAAGATCTCCCACGTAGAAATCATGCAGGGGTCTGAAATTGTCATCATAGATGCATGTCCATTGTCAGAGACATAATCTATAAAAAAAAAAAATCCAGAAATTACAATGTATGATTTTTTACCGATTGATTTGTATGATACAGCTGCAAATAAGTATTTGAACACCTGTCTACTAGCTAGAATTCTGACCCTCAAAGACCTGTTAGTCTGTCTTCAAAATGTCCACCTCCATTCCATTTATTATCCTAAATTAGATGCACCTGTTTGTGGGTCGTTAGCTGCATAAAGACAGGTACTTGCTAAATAGCAGGGTGTTTAATTACTTATTTTCCTCACTGTATCAGTGATCTCACTGAAATGTAAGTAACGCTAGGTCCACTGTGCCAAAATTGTTGAGAGATCCCATTAAATGTCACTAGGAGCGACCCCGCAAAATAAATAAGTGAAGGAAAATACATATTTTGTTCCCAGGTTTTGTGTTCTCTGGGCGACGGAAGCTTTACAAAGCTTTGGGGCTTTCTTTCCATTTCCTTTTTACCAAAAAGATTTGTAGCTTTGGGGCAAAAACAGGGACATTTGGTGGTTTTCAAAACATATAACGAGCCCGCAGCACAACACCACCTATAAGATTGGAATGGTTTGTCTCATATGTGTGCAATAAAAAGGTCAAAATGCCTGCGTGTTATTAAATCTGCAACACTTTTGATCAGAAGGGATGCATTAAATGTAGATGGTGTTGTACAGTAAATAAATTCATGTACTGTCTAAAAAGCCTAGACTTAATCTCAACTATAACCTCAGTGTCACTGTGGGCTCACATGCTTTAACTTCATATTTGGTATTTATCTAACATTTCAAATGAATCGCACATGTCATTGGAGAATGATATTTATTAAATTAGCCAATTCGTTTCATAATCTCATCGTGTCACATAGAAATGTCATACTTATGATAATGTAATTAGTGTAGATCTCCATTTTTCTCAGTTATGTTAGCATAGTAACAGTTTTTGGCTTTGGACGTCATCAGTCATGTGGTAATCCTCGTTTGAAACACACAAACGCATCTACTGGAGACACGTTATTCTGCTAAGCCCTCACTAATTATCCATCCGAACTAGTACAAATTAACTAAAAATAGACTCTCTCAAGTTTAGCCTGAGCACAGTTATACCTTGAGTGGGGTCAAAGGTGAATTTAGGCTGTATAATAGCATCGCTTGCAGGCTGGAGGGGAGGGTTGAGTGATTATTTCTTCTTCACAAACCAAAAGGTCTAAAGGTCACTCTTACAACACTTCGTCAAGACAATCGGATAAGAAAAATGCTCTTTATTAGCAACCACACTCATTAACAGACTTCCTTTAATCAAGGAGGTAAACGTAAAGAAGTTAAACCAAAACACTAGGGCTGGGTTAAAATAAATGATTCTCCAATCAAAATCAATCTTTGTTTGAGTAATCTGACATTACTTAATACAATCCAGAAATCGACCATTTAATATATGCCCTTTCACCACTAATGGGCTATACTGTGTTGATGACTGCCGTAGTTTGTCAATGACTGACATGTTAGTCCTGTTAAGGAAAAACTATTTTGTGGGGGGGTAATTTATAATCTAAACATTAACCCGGGCAATATAAAAAATAATAATAATAATGTACAGCATAAATTATCTAAGAATATCTTTTTTATCAAGCAAAAGTGAGATTTCACTAACCTCACTGATGGTGAATCGGAAATGTAATTGAATCGGGACCTTGTAAATAGGAATTAAACAACTCGGGACATCATTGACGATACCCAGCGCTACTAAACATGGTGCCCGCTGAGTTTTTGAATATATATATAAAAAAAAAGAACATGACAACGGAGTATGTGACCCAAATGAAAAAAAGGCTTTTAGACAGACATAAAAGACTATGAGGACGGCATTTCTGTCAGCGATACTTCAATACTAGATTAACTACAAAGAGAGAGAGAGAGAGAGAGAGAGAGAGAGAGAGAGAGAGAGAGCAGCCTTTCGTCACATATTCACAAGAGCATAATTTGATCAAAAATGGCTCTCCAGTACTCTTGTTTGTAGTTGAAAATACTGAGGGCTGAAGCGATGAGCCAAGGTTTAACGCATGCTAAGTAGAGCCTGACCGATACATTGGCAGCTGATATCAGGCATTTCCCAACAAATCTGTATTTATACTGGCCGTTTCATATCTTAAGTTTGTATTTTTATACATTTTATTTATCATAACTTTATTATATTTTGATGTTCCTCTGTTCTGTTGTGACAGTAAAATTAATTATTATCATATTATTTTATTGCAAACTCATAAATAACTACAAATAACTAATGTTGGGGAAATCTGTTTTGTTTTGTAACGCGTTTCTGGCTTTAAAAAAAGAAATATTGGCCCATATATCGGTATATCGGATTTTTAAATAACCAAATATTTGTATCTGTATCGGCCTTAAACATCCTTTATCGGTCGGGCTCTAATGCTAAGTTTATGATAACTTGAGCCCAGAGCAGAACAACAACAACAGACATAGGAGAGTCTCATAGAGACGGTGTTGATCCGACGCATCCAAAATGAAAACCTTTCAAACTGGGCCAGCCTGAGCTGGGTCTATTCAGCATGTTCAGCCCAGAGAAATGTTTCCAAAATCAAACAAACACCCAGAAACAAATCCATCTTGGCTGCTGTAGAAGCCAATACAATCCAATTTGCATTCTTTTTCATCAACTCCCCCAGTAACCCCATTTACCCCCCCCCACCCCACCCCACCCCCCATTTATGGAAATACTGAACTTTGCAAACTGAAGTTACCTCTGTGCCGATTTATGAAATACTTTCACCACGCAGGTTTCCTCTCTGCCACAAAACTATACATACAATAACAAATGCTGGCCTGCTTCTGCAGTTGCACTTCTATGGGATGTCTTCCTCCCTTGCACATCAGGCCTCCTCATACACACTCTCACAGACTGTACACACAGATAAGAGCTTTCCAGCAAGTTTTCAACAGTACAAGACAGGAGAGGACAGGAGAGGACAGGAGAGGACAGGAAGCCCCCTACCTTTCAAAGCAGGAGGCCTGGGGAGGGACTGTCAATGCCAGTAAACCTTACACCTTGAAAGATGACAAGTCCAGAGAGGACAGCACAGCGGGGGTGCAGGGGAAACGGCTCATAGGGATCACTGAGCTGTCTAGACCAATCCAGTCGGGCTCATCGACGGCACATTTTCAGGATGATTGGCTCACATCCGGGGCTTCCAGGTGTTCCGCCGAAACCCTTCTGAAACTCTGTTTGCTTTGACAAACAACAACCTTCAGGCCAGCAAGCTACACGCTGAAAATGGAAGTTTTTGAAGAAAACTGGGATTGTGCAACAAGGCAGGCTCGCTTGGTTCGTAGGGGGAATGACTGTAAAGATGTACAAAGAATATATTTAACGTTACGGTATTTACTATCTAACCGGGACATTTTGGGACTGATTGTAGCAGGATCGCTATGGACGAAGTAGCGTTACACACTGAAATATACTGGTATTACATTTAACCATGTATCTATCCAATTTAAATAGCTTACTTTATTGTATTGTGTGAACAGTTAACTTTGTTTTCTTCTGCATGGTGCAAAGGTTTCACCAGAACAAGTTCCTTCCCGAGACTATTTTGCAGAGCCACCGCCGCTGCTTCCGGAGCTCAGTGGCCCCAAGACAATTGTGATTGGTTTAGAAATGCAAACAACCCCGAGAGTTATTTTCTCCTATCCTAAAATGTGTGGTAGAGCCAGACTTTACTCCGCGGGGCTGTGAAGTAGGGTCTGGCAATGTCGAGGCCCAAGTGATTTAGTAGTTCAGTAAAAACACTCTTGACATAAGCGATAAGAAGAAATTTAACTGGTGCATTTTTACAGTATTGCGGTAATGCAGGTCTGAGAAAACTTCTTCTGCTAGTGAATTATAGACAAAGTCGCAGTTATATCTCAACAGATTTTAGTAGAGAAAAGGCATAATAAACAAATACAATATAGGTCTTAATATCTGAATCCACCTGCACTTGAGGGGGTAACAATGCATCAGTCTGTCAACTTGGAATAGATGAAATGGGTTATAACTCATTTCAATGTGAAAATAGTACTGAAGTCAGTAGTGTTTGCACACTTGGGAGTGTGATATAGCAAAAAGCCCAATGTTAGTAAATGACTGTATTTAATGTTCATAAAGACATGAAGAAGAAAGACCAACAAGAAAGACCATGAAGAACTTCAAAACATGAAGACCAAATAAGAAACTACAAAAAGAAGATTCCAGGACAAGTGAGGCAGAGGGTATGAGACAAAGAGAGTAAAGGTGTCGGACCTGACCCACTTCAAATCCATACTGGAGGGAAATCTACTCATTGTGAATTAACAGGACGGGCCGCCCAGACACAACCTACAGGAGGTTGAGGTGGTTGAGACAGCGTCAGATAAGCAGACAGAGAGAGACACTGATTGACTCTTATTGTGTCACCTCAGCTTTGGAAGCATGACTGAGCACCTTTGACCTCCTTCGGAATGTCCATCAAATCAAAATTGGTCAACCAAGGTCTTAAATTAACCCTTTGGCTCACCTGCCAAGGGCTCTGAGTGTAGTGTTTAAGTGTAGAGACTACTGCTTTATGGAGAGCTGCCTTAACCAATCAGGAGTCTGTTTGATACGTGGGAGGGAGTATGTTGGCTTGGACAAAGTCTTTGACAAAGACCTGAATATAAGCAATGTATGGAAATGTTCATTTCTCAAAAGGACATCGGCACTGAATGTCCAGATTTGGAGAAAGGAAAAGTCTGTTACTTGTAGTCCTGGTTTGAGTTTTCTTATTCCATGTTTTCCTTTATTGCTGAGCACAATACTTTAACATAAATGATTTTCTTTGGACATATCTTACGCAGAATCTCTTCTCAATCTCTTGCTTACACAGGCTCTCTGTGTGCCAACCACAAATCTGTTTTCGCACTGAAAACCCACAAACTGTTGCTAAATTTATCTGATCTAAAATTGCAGCAGGCAAAGCTTTGGGTTTTGACAGTTGCCTCTATTGTGGGGAGCCTCAAAGCACCCAGGATATGTCAGTTTTACTTGAGCAGTTTTAGATAGATGCAAAATAGATGTATTTATTACCCTAAAGCAGATGTTCTTTTTGCATTTAGCCTGAGTTAAAACAAATGTGACTACTTGCATGCAGCAAGTTTAGAAAAGTACTTTGGCCGTGTAAAAAGCACATTTTAAATGAATGCCATTAAAGCACTGAATCTTTCAGAGACATGCTGACCGCAGACATTGACCACAGACCAGAGAAGAATGAAGTATTGATGTTTCTTCTTGACCTATATACAGTACGACAAACTACACATTCCAGGAATCATTGAATGTATAGGCGACCATTGAATATGATTGATTTCCTGATAAACCCCACCACATACCAACCTCTGCCCCTCTTCCCCCAGAGCCCCAGCAGCACTGACACTAATCCCCTCTACATGCACTGACCTGCGTATAATGCAAAAACATTAAAGTGCAACTTATGGATATCTTACATTGAAAATGTGTAGGCATGCACATAATGACAAACAAGCAAACAGGTTATGTGAGACTACATTTCATTTACAACTCAAAATCACGGTCATCTAACTACAAACTAACATTATGGAAGTTCCATACCAAATGTGGTTCATGAAAACAAATGGATATAAATCTTAAATCTGATATTTTAAATGAGGGATTGTTTGAGTTGGGGTGATAAGCAACTGACGTTCACACTGTCTGGATCAAGGGAAGTAGGTTTCCCTCACCTTGCATACTCTCTGTGTTACCGTTCCTGAAAATCCCTGTGCTACGGGAAACCACATCAACAAAGTTCCAGCTGTCAACGCCAAGTTCTGAAGAACATTTGGATCGTGCAACAGGACATGCCTGCTTGGTTCTTTAGGAAAATGATTGTAAAGATTTACAAAGAATATGTCTACGGCATATTTGTTTACTTACATATTTACTTACATTTACTTACATATTTATTATATGTTTACTATCTAACCGGGAGGTTTTGGGACGGACAGGCAGGGATCGCTACGGATGAAGTAACGGCAATACACTGGTAAGAGCAAATGATGTTTAACCATGGATCTAGCTACATAGCTCACGTTACTGAACTGTGTGAACACTTAACTTCATTTAATATTGCATGTGGTGTTTTCTTTTGCGTGTTACAAATGTTCCACCAAAACGAGTTCCTTCCCGAGACTATTGTCCTGAGTGCAGATGATCGTGATTGGTTTAAAGAAATACAAACAACCCAGAGCGTTTTTTTTCCTCCTTTCCCAGAATGTATCTGTTGTGTAGCACAGTCTGTCAATGCGAGACTGATACTCCCATAACTGTGTGTTTACTGCTGCATCACCTTGGGCTAGGTACGCATAACAAACCCAACATATGGGCTATGTGGGCCGCGGTGCTTTAGAGGACCCTAATCACCAGTAACTGGATGCCCTCTTCTTCAGACTCAGATGTGAGCTCAGACGTAAAACCCTTCTAATGTGGCAGCATTCTTACAAACAGCATGCATTCAGTTCTAATAAACCGTCCTCTGTTTGATGGTGATCTTGTTGCTAAAATTAAATTCTTTGGTGCTTTGTTGTAATGTAAATGTGCATACATACGGCTTTCAATGGCACAGTTTTGGACTGCAGTAGCTTATGCAGAGGCCAAGTTTAAACCTTTTATGACTGTAAAGGATAAAAGCTTTTTCCACTGGGGCCTTAAGGGTTTCACACGAGTTAATGAGAAGCTGTACTGCTGCTACTTGGATGTGTCCCTGTTGTCTCCATTCCTGCACAGAGCCCATGGTGACCACACGTCTCCCTTTAGCTCGCTTCTCCCCCACTTCCAACTCTATAGTCTCACGGACAACAAAACAATACTGCAGCCCCAACTCTGCACTCTGCATTCTCCATGTTTTATTTAAAAAGAAAATGTCTTTCCTTTCCTTATTGTTTTATTTGGTCTACTACAAGTGTGAATATCGCTGTTGGTCAATACTGACCGTGAAAGCTTTACTTCCCCAAGTAAAGACATAAACACCAAAAGGGAAGTCAAGAACAATTACTTAGTGATAGACACTTAGCAGCATGCCAGGTTTGGTACAACTTCAGCGAGAACCCAGTTTACAGATTACAATACTGGCTTTGTCCCTCAACTCACACAGACAACTCTCTATGGTCTTGTACAAGTGATGAAATCTGTCACAACCTGATATTAATCTCTAGTTTGGCCAAATATTAAAGCGGAAAATTGTTAAACTCTGTGAACACAAACAATGTTCTCAGTGCTGAGTTCACGTGTAGAGTCCCTGGTGATACTTGGAGCAAAGTCTCATGTTGTGTCAAGCCGTCATAGTGATTTAAAATAGTGATTTTGATGCTATCATAGTAGCGCCCCTAGCTCTGCCGTCCAAAAAGGCCATTTGGAAAAAAAAGAAGAAATACAATACGGTCAAACTTAAAAGTGGCATTTCCGTCCTAATTATGCTTTTAAACAATAGTTTGACTCAGGTACATCAAGAAAAAGAACCTAGGTAGCAATTTGGCGAGAGTTATGCATTAAGTTAGTTGAGGCTGAGCATGGGTTTCATGCATTTTATTATGGTTTTAACAACTGTATACTACTATCCATGTATGGATGTGATATGATTTCTATCTTTGTTGTCGGTCTGCCTCAGGTTAAACTCAGGTTTGTGTTTCTACTCGTGAAAACGAGTAGAAACACAAACAATGAACACCACAGAACTTTCTTTTATCATCCAGTTTGATAGTCAGTTATAACGGAAAAAGAACATAAACTACTTTAACGCAGATTTTCTTTAGGGCTTTATTATGTGGTATCAGATCGGTGTATAAACTCCAGTACTTCCTGATACTGATACCAGGGTATTAGGTGGTAACGGAGGCAATACCGATACTGGTATTGGAACATCTCTTATCATCTCTAATATCATGCTCATTTTCAAGTTCATACTTGTATTTTGGGTTTCTACTAGAATACTTTTACATGCTTTAATGTTAAAAAACATTATTATCTTATACTGTCTGGATATACCTGTATTCACCCTTTGTCTGAATTGCTCCATTTCAGTGCCTGTCTCTTTAAGTCCCCTCCTAAAAAGGCCGGTCTGCTCTGATTGGCTTGTGAGGAAAATATGGCAGCAAAGATAGTGCTCAAGCCGTGGGTGGAGATCAGGCCCCTATGAGTAGCGCTCAGGCTGTCCACGGATTTTTTCCAGTGGCCAGTGCGACCCAGAAAAGATTTTCCCATTGGCCACCATTGAAATAAAAGAGATGTCTGTAAAACTGCTGGCAGGACCCCTCGGACCCCTGGCCACCTGGAATTTGGGCAAATACCAGAAGGGGCCGGACCCTTATGGACCCCTACTGATAATATGTCTTTGGATCATTTTGATTTTGATAACTTATTTCTTGCATGCAGCCACAGATATTCAACATTGTACTGCGAGGTGTTTGGAAAGATTCACTCGGAAGGCATAGTTACTCATTTCCATGCTAGGTTATTGATAATAATAAGGCCAGTGTTTTTTGATCCCCGTCCGTCACTACATCAAACTGTAAATAAGATTTGATATGACTCTTTCTATTTTGAATATTTAATCCATGGACTTTCCTAGAGCCAAGAGAAGTAATTTAAAAATCTGTGATGTCACCACGATGTTAAGTCTCTGGGCCGAGGGGGACCTCACGGTCGGGCCCAGCGGGAGAAACACTACTGCGCATATTCAGTGGCTGCAAGTAAACCTGGAAGCTTAGAAACTGCCACTGAGCAACTCTCATCTGGACGGGGCTCTGCCATGAACGCTGTGTCCAGGTGTTAGAATACATCCATGTTGGAGATACTCAGATGGGGGTGCTGTATATTCCAGTTATCCTGTCCGTGACACAGGAAGGGGAATAAATCTAAATGGCTTGTTGAATCCAATGTTTTCTGATCTGGGAAAGGCAGCCCATAAATAACTGACTGTGTTGTCTTATCTCACAGTTTGTGGGTTGGTAGGTGCTCAACATATGTGCACAAGCACTGGAAAGTGCGTTTTCATGATCTGTCCTCTTTAAGAATGCTCTGGCTTTGATTTAGTAAGCTCTTTAATGCTGGCTGACATTTCTATTATGTAAAAGAACTATAAAGATTTTAAATGTTGTGACCTTGTTTTCGTCTTCCACAAGTAATAGACGGGGGCTGAACCAAGCTGCTGCTGTTAACTATTGACATGAAGGGCCATGTGACTAAAGTATGAATGGAGAAAGGAGATCTATTGCGCAAAACCCACTCACTGTATGCATGTATGGGCATGGTTGTGTGTGTGTGTGTGTGTGTGTGTGTCTGTGTGTGTGTGTGTGTCTGTGTGTGTGTGTGGTCAAGGTTGGGAAAATGCTTGCATGTAAATAAGACCTAGAATGAAATATGGAACTTTGTTTTACTTTACATAAAAAATAAACTTTAAATCGACTTACACGCCTGCTTGTGAATCATGCTTTCACAACACCATTATCACCGGAGTTCCTGTAACTGATGTTGGTCTAATGCTCTTGCCAAACTATCTTACTGCAAACTGTAAACAGTGCAGCAGCATAAACGGGTAGAACAGCCACAGTACTGCATGACATCATCAAGTCTGATGTAAGAAAAAGGAGGAATTTGCATGACCGCTACCACAAAATGTAACCTGTGGTGGATTATTCACAGTAGTGCATACACACGTGGATGTATTTGGGTGACGTTTTACCGTAAAACACCAAAGCATTCAAATGTGACAGTGTTGTTAACAACCACAGGCCATGCTACAGTACTCCGCTTTAAGAAATCACAGACTAAGTGTGGGGTGAGGCCTAATTATTGACAAGATAAGGTGCAGTGCCTTATTGCTATTGATTAGGCAAGAGTTGGTGGGGTGGAGTGGGGCGGGGTTACAAACACCTGCCCAAGAAGTGGTCTTTGTCTTCCAGTCGATCCTCAAAATGTGTATTATGTTTTTAATTATAGCCATGAATGAATTTAATTTGGTGTAGACAGGTGCGTAGGAGGAAATGTCCACAGGTAAGAGAAGAGATGAATTCAGCACACTGCGTTTACTTGCAATAAACG